>NW_026861728.1:0-54637 GCF_026571515.1 Ruditapes philippinarum | reverse complement strand
AAAAGTTTCCCCAGGTTGCTATGAAATTTCATCCTCGTCAAACATTTGTCTAAATATGGTCTGAAGCGAATCAAGTGTCAGACTTCCCCGATTATTTCTAACAGAAACAATCACCTCTGCTGATCGGCTAGCAACACCTGGAATGTCCAACAGCTCTTTTTCTGATGCGAAGTTCACCATAATCTTCTTGCTGCTGCATGCTTGTTCACTCATCATGTTGTTTTGCAAATTGTAGCCGAAAGATATTACAGCGATTTATGCAGGAATTAGTTATAATTCGTGCTTAGGAGTAGTTTTTTGTTCAGCAAAAGTTTGTCAAGTCAGCCAGTCGTTAGAACAGATGGGACTATCAAGTACTTTTATTATAAAATACCTTGAATATTTATTCACAGTCTTAGACTTAATGAATAACAAGCATTTAAACCTCTAAATTATTGGCAAAAATTTAACTGTAAATTTTAAAATATAAATAAATTATTTACTTTTTACAAAAATATAAAGTCAAAAATAAGGAAAATAAACAAACCTGGATTTTGTAGTATAATCTGCAACGAGGAGCTTAGCCTCTAGTTAACAGAATGTATTTATAGCTGTGCTTTAGCTTCAACTATAAACACAAACAAAAACCAGAAACAGGTTTCTTCTTTTTAGAATTGACCTTGAAATCCTTGTAACTAAAACAAGAAAATAATTTTAATTACAATTTACAATTATAAATGCTTTACAATTTATAAAATTATTATTTAAATAATATTCAATTATTAAATAAAACTTATCTTATATTCTTTTATCAAAAATATTAAAGAAATATCTTTGCTGAACTTGTAGCAACGAAGGTTTCTCGTGCAATGCTACGATTTGTTTGATTTTTACTCCTGGGCGGAAGTGGAAAATGCTTAGCTTTTCCGCTTGCGCAAGCGCTGTGAGTCCAACTTTCCGAAGTTTCCAAACTCACCAAAAGAGTACTCTAAATACTCAATTTTGGCAAATTTCCACTATAAGTCATCTAAACATACAGTATTTGTTCAATCCAAACCAACAATCCCTTTCCCCTCTCAAAAATATTAGAAATACTTTGATTTCAATATTCGAAATAGGCAATTTTTTACGGTCGGGAAAATCGCTGATTTACCTCCGGATTGCGTAGAATTCCTACGTAGTTGACGTGAATTCGAATAGTCGCTGCCACCATTAAAGTGTTCTGCTTACCTTGAAACACTTTCCCTGTACGGATGACTGTTTATAGCAATAAGTTACTTCGGATTTCGTGTTGTTGTCTTTTCTCTAGTTCCATCAAGATGGCGGCTTCGATCTTGCTCGTCATGCACGGACTAAATCTCGTCTATCCGGTATCGGAATCATCCGGATATGGTCAGACTATCATATCTCACCACAATACAGTCCTAATCCGCTATATAGCAAGAGATACCTGCTAAATATGCATTCAAAAGTTCAAATGTTCCTCCTTTCCTCATCCCGCGTTAGTCATCCGGTTTCCGTAATAACAAAACGTCGTAGAAATTCCTCAATCTTTCAAGTATAGATGTTAATCGATAATGAATACCCGAGTGTGCAAACTAATAAACAAAACTTTCACTATCGCTAGCTTTCCCAAAAATGACTCCTGATGCATCACATTTTCACAAATTAGGATCCTTCCATTCTTTGAATAAAATCCTGTCCGGTTTCATCAAATATCGGGGGTCCTAACGGCTCTGCTGGAAATTCCTCACCTCTTGGAAAATACGTGGTCGGATTCACATCCGTGATCTGTAGATTGGCTCTCTCGCTCAATCGCTACCGATGGACGTAAACTCGTCACCTCCTCTGTCCAGACACTGTGGCTTCTCGAAGACCACACACTGGCCACAAATGTCACAGGGTAGAATTAATAATAAACTCCTGGCGTAGGTTCGTCAATTTAATATTATACGAAGATAAAGCCTAAAAACATAAATACATGATTATAATACAACTTAATTAAAACATACATAAAATACAACAATACAACAATTGAACGATGCAAATAAGAATTATTTCAAGTAAATGAATAAAATGAAAATAATATTACCACAGCGTCTCAATACAAAAAGTAAATAATTTAATAATAAGTTTTTTCTTATCAAAAAGTCTATGAAATAAACTTATAGAATCAATGTAAGTACAACTGTATATCTTAACTCGTAAGAGAATAAAGACGAAGTGAAGTGAAGAAGGAAAGTTCGCGGGAATTTGGAAGAAAGGAAATGTTAAAAACCAATCTAAAACTTTCTCTCAAAACTCTTTCATACAACGTACAAAACGATTGGACATACAAAAACAGTTCACAAAATTGCACGAGATACAGACATAGTTGAATTGTTTCGGCTGTTTCCGTGAATTTCCGCTAGTAAGCGTACATTACGGAACCATCCGATACAATACAATAGCAGACGATAACAGACGCCACGGAGACAAACGATAATCGACGCATGCGCGGACATTAAGATTACTTTTCCCGCGACTAAATGACGAACAGTGCACGGCAAAATGAACAATGAATATAATAAATCAAAGGGCTGCAGCTCTATGGTATTTTCTGATCTTTGCAATCTAAATCATACTGACTATCTGTATGTACTTTCCTATATAAGTTTATTTTTATATACTATAATTCATCTTACGCAGCGACAGCGTTTTGATTTTCTTCTATAACAGTTTGAGATTGATACATATGGAATTTTGCATGAAAAAAATAGAATTGCCCCGACTAGGATTTGAACCATAGGCCTTTCACACCCTCAACGAGACCGCTTATCTCTGCACCACGGCGAAGTAATACATATGTACCTTGAATAAAAACGAATACATTATGTAATTCTAAATTGAGAATTTCCATTTCGTGTTTGCAATCCTTATTAATTTCGAGGTATTTTGTTCACGATAAACCTGTTGTTTAACACTGATGAAAATAATTTAGCGAAAATCTTCTCGCCAAAACAGTCCGACATGTATATATTCCACTTAATATATACTCGGCAGTCAGATTTATTTGTGTACTACGCTCTGGAGTATTCATTCATCGACATAGCTAAAAATAGCATTTTCATTGATTAAAATGATATTCCGAAGCTTTACGGAAATAGCCGAACATTTTTCATTGGGTAAAAAAAGATATTCATCCGCGAAATTTGTGATTGTAACCTCATATTTCTATTGACTAATCTAAACTTTTAATCACTGTAATTCGTTAAATAACTACATTAAATATTATTCTTTCTTTTAAATTGCTGGTTTTTAAGCAGTTTTGAGTGAGAACTACTTTGCGTTGTTAGGACTGTCAGGAAATTTTGTGTTAGACCGTGAATGTTAGCTATGTATTTACTGATCTTACGATCAGAAAATACAATAAAACGACCCGTGACAAAATTGAAACAAGAAACTTACATTTTATATGAATGATGTTGAACACATATAGAAGCGAATAGAATTAAAATAAAAAAAATTACTTTAGAAAAATAACTTTATTCCACCACCCAGCTGTGAAAACTGATATTATCTAATGCAGTGTCAGGTAGGAGAAGTACTTACGAAATATACTTGAAAATTTCTCACTTCAGTGTTGTTATATTTTTCTGGTCCTTCGGGATCATTGATGCCAGTACTATTACAGTGATAAGAATTGAGTATCGCTCAAGCCGGTGCTTGAGGCATGAATGATGTTGAATTTATTAATTATCCCTCATTTATAGACTCAATCAAAACCGAGTCTGCAATTTTCATATAATTTTGTTGTGATTAATGCTTCCGAGTGATCACTTTGTTTTCAGATTTTTATACTTCGCAACGTACTTTATTTTTGTGTTGTTATATTTTTCTGGTCCTTCAGGATCATTGATGCCAGCACTATTAAGTGTTAATTGAGAATAGAGTATCACTCAAGCCGGTGCTAGGGGTGTGAGGGATGTTGCACTTATTCATCAACCCTCATGTGCAGACTCAATTAAACCGAGTCTGCAATGTTCATGTAATTTTGTTGTGATTAATGTTTCCGAGGGACCACTTTGTTTCCAGATGTTTGGTTACATATTAAAGTTTCATGTGTAAATACGAACCTACGTGACACTGCAGATCCCCCCCCCCCGCATTCCCATATACTTAATTTCAAATTGGTCAATGAGTCGCTCAAGACATTGAATCATGGGAGAGGTTGAGGATAATACGTCATCATTAGAGGTTTATTATCCGGCGCTTAAAATATATGCGGGTGAATATGGTCGGAAGGAGATAACTAGTATCTAAGGCAGTGTCGGGTAGATTCGTATTAACTTTAATTTGTAAATAAATTTCCCATTTTTGTTTGAAACATACGTTCATGATACTAATAATAGGTTGGAGTTAACAGTTAATTGGTGGAGTTTTAAAATATGACCATAATAAAACATCAGAATTACTACAACATTCCAAGTATTGAATATAAATATTAGATAAAATATAATCTCGTCAAACGTATACTTGAAAATTAAATATCAATCAAGTGCATTAACATCATGATTGATGCTTAGAAAGACAATTCAAATGTCAAAAGCTACTTGTTCCACTTCCAACATAAACAACATATACATTGCATGTATAGACATGTATAACAACGCTTAATATAGCTGTTACATATGGAGGTATATACCGAAGTTAGGATAATTGAAGCACAAAGCGATTAAAGTATCAAATAACTGATTAAAATAATCAATAAATTAACATAAAAGCGTTGTCTTTACGTTGACTATGTTACAATAGGAAGTCCATGACAGGATATACTTAAATAAAAAATGAATACGTTTATGGTTTATGAAAATACCAAATAAATGCATGTATGTACATGTATGTTGATTTTTAGAAAACTTTATGCCTATTAATAAAATTGACTCCAGTCAACTTATTATTTCAGAATCACTTATGTTTTGGATATCTTCAATAAAAGCATTTACATCAGATGCAAAAGGAGGAACTGCACCTGTACTTATTGTCGGTACACATGTCGACAAACTGAAACAGAGTGCTAATAGGGAAAACAGAAGTTTTGAGGAGGTTTTAAGTGAGAAATTTGATAAAGTCCGAGAGATTTTGAAAATGTCCGAGATAGAATGCATTGCAATTGATAATGCAGACCCAGACATCTCCGATCTTGTTGCCTTGAGAGATAGAATTCTAGAATTAGGCCTTGGCGTAATTGATGAAGAAATTCCAGCGCAGTGGATAGACTTGGAGCGAAATATTCAAGAGCAAATGATCAAAGGGAAAGTTATAATGACATTTGGAGACCTCGTGCGTCTTGATGAAGGGATGGATGTTCCAATTAGAGACAAAGCAAGACTTGAAGCATTCCTAGGTCATCAGCATAATCGTGGGCATCTAATACATTTCCTACATGCAAACCTAAAGGATTTGATAATCCTTGAACCTGATATTTTAGCAAAATTTCTCAATAACTTGATGAGGAGCAGAGATAGTGATTACCAAAAGGGCATGAAGCAGCATACCTCAATGTATAATCATAATGGCATAATCAATCGAAATTACATTGATGAAACTGCAAAAATGATGACAGAATATCAAGACATCAAAAACAGCGTTGATCAATTGTTGAGCATGTTAGTTCATCTGTCTGTTATTAGGCCTTACAAATTTGAAAACAATGATACGAAATATCTCTTGCCATGCCTACTCCCAAACAGACCGGATGAAAAAATGAGAGAAGCAAGTACGAAAACAAGTCATTTCCAGGTAGTATTTCCAAACAACCACATGCCACCTACATTTTACCATATTCTTGTTGGTGGACTTTTGAATGAATGGAAACCTATTGAAAAAGCGGTTGATACACCTGAAATTTATAACTTGTTTGCATGTTTTCGGCTTGACATAGAAACGCATCAAATGGAAATTTATTGGAAAGAATCACGCGTGTATATTGATATAAAAAACTATTCAACAAAAATAGATCTTACAACAGATCAAATCTTCGAAATCCTCGATATTGTAAAGAAAAGAATCGTAAAAATATTCCGTGTATACAGGCATACAAATGCAAAGTACGAAATCAGGGTCATGTGTCCTACCCACAGAGAATCATTTATACCGCTTTATACCTTGCAAAAAGATGGTGAAGCAATGTGTTACCATGAACAAATGCATGCAGTCGAATTTGAACATGTCTTTGAAAAGACGTTATTGACAAAGGTTGGTCTTATTCACTTTATTTCACTTTTTCACTATTTAATAAATTCTGTATTTTATGATTTTCATTGAATTACTGATTTATCCATGAAAATTTTATTTGATAATTTAACAGTGAAAATTATCAAAATATAATTTCACACTTTTCAATGACGAGACTACTTTTTAAGATTTTCCCCATATGGTACTTCAATTTTATTATGCTGTCAATTCTGACATTGTCAGGGCTGTTTAGAGAAAAGCAAAGCTGAAATTGATAAATATCTTAAATTGCAAAAGTAATAAAAAGAAGAAAAACTTACTTCAGTTCATTCAAATTACCAATCACCAAATATCGTCTATAAATTTTACAGTCTGAAAAATACAATTCCTTCCACATGCAAAACTGCTCTTGATGATATTTGGGCATATTTAAGTATTCTACAATCAATTACATCCTAATGCAATATGAAAACATGAAAAGCAACGACAGCCATCAGCCCCAAGAATAAGTAAACATCCCAGCGTTTGTAAGGCAGCTTTTGAAAATTCCATGTTTTCAAATTTCCTAGCCACTTTTTGAATGTTTACAAATATTTCAACACATATTTGTCTGTAACAATCCTCAAATAGATTTTCTTTCTTCTAAAAAGATGTATGACTAACAAATCCAAATTATATCCCTCTAAATCGAACACAATTATTTTCCTCCCGTGAAATACACAACTTTTAAAATTGGCGACCGCTTACATTTAACAAAGCCAGATCTAATATAATTTTGCCGTAAGTAACATTAATAAGGTCGGATGGTGTGACTTTTTCCTCTTCTATAATTGTTTGTTTTTACTATTAAAACAAGCGATCATTCATATTTTTGAATAAAATAAATAACATCATCGCCATTCAACGTTGATTGAAGACCTTATTTTTTACCTCAAGACTTCTTGTATTTTATGAGAAGTTCGACTAAAATGAGGCTACCGATGGGGAAAACAGATATAAATATTAAATTAATATTAAGGACATTTCATTAAAACTTGTTTTTAAGCATAAAATAAAAAGAAAATTTGTTTGTTGTGTTAGATGTATTTTTTTTTTCATCGAGTGAACTTTAAAAAACAGTATTCTCACCCGTGGCTACGCCATTCGTTAGAATACTGTTTTTAAAGCTCACTCGATGAAAAAAAATCATCTGACACACAAACAAACAAATATCTTACATATAATAATTAAGTTAAACAATATGCTTCTACACCTTCTAGTCTACATTCTATATATATTAAGGTCGCTGGCTTCAAAGCCGTGTGACTCCTACTTTGGACATTGAGTCCATTATTTAAGTTTTCAAGCAAACTAGCTTTTTAAAACATGGCGGAAGACCATGTCAATTTGTACCTAACATAATGCTAAAGGGACATCTTAGATAACCCTCTTTCAGTTCAGCTGTAAAATCGCCATACAATGTACTAAAAAAGTATTTTTATGAATTCATTCAAACAATATTTATTATCATAGATTTAATATACATGTACTAATATCTTTTTATATCTTATAGACACGATAGTGTTATGTCAAAAGCTATATATCTGCTGCAAAACGAAAACTGTTCGAATTTTAAAAAAGAATATTTCCAAAATATTGATAGAAATTTGTCTTTAAAGCAAATGACGCATGGACGTAATCATTGCTAAACGGATAAAACCCTAGTTTAAATAGCAGAATAGTAATTTGTTCCGCAATATGTGTGTTAAATAACAGAGACATTCGATGTTACAACTCTTTCGAAAGTGACCCTGTGATGAATCATAAAGGAGCCAGTAAAATTTTAATGTTGATGAATGTTACAAAATTATTTCATTAGATATAGCTTTATACCCTTTAACACACCGTACAATCAAATTCGAAAACAACCGTTCAACGCAACGACAACCGTACTCACGAAAGTACCATAAACTAATGTATATTTTAAATGAACAAGCAATTTTACTGTTACCTAGTTACTGTAGCACAAAAGTCATTAAAGTTATTTAGTTGAACGATTTTCAGCGTTATTCATTCTTGCTGATGAGTGAATGTCGATGTTATCATTAAATAGAGACTAACAGTTGATTATGTTACTCAAATTTTGAAGATATTTCAACATTAAATCCCTATAAAAACATTTTTGAAGGTATGGTTTGGATTATATAATGACAAAATGTTGACGTTTACGACTTAAAATGTTTTATTACCATGAGAAATCGTAATTGTTTGTGACTTTATAAACAAAAGTCGCATCCCATCGGAAAATGTGGCTATTTTCAGTTGGGTTATGTTAAAAATAGATAAATACATACCGTCCGTTAATTATGTTTTTATACTAACATGTATTTACTAGAACGGCTATCGTTGCATTCGACGGTTGACTTTAAATTTGATTGTACGGTGTATTTAAGAATATCTAAACATTATTCAAACTATTTTTGTCTTTAGAAGAGTTCCAATTGTTATAAAAGAAAACCAAAAGACAGAGACCTTGGAAGGCTAGCAATGTATTTGATACGGGAAAATGCTACCAGTCTCGCCTCCCGTCTCCGTATACATCTTGGACTTGTCGAGGCGGACAGAGCAGCACAAAATAATTTAGATGATAGTAACCGAAGGCTTTACATTCTTTATCGCTGGAGAGGAAGCAATGGATCGGAAACCCTTGACGACTTGATAGATCTTCTAACAGTGACACAAGATTATCAAAGAAGAGACCTACAAAGGGTGGTAAAAAGACGTCAAGGGAAACGAAATTATGGTACGTTTTTTCCTTTTTCTTGTTTCATTCCATTTGTGAAACAGTTAGAGTTTTACTTCACATTTTCATTACTGAAATATTGTAATGACTTTTAACTTTACATATCCGGTTCAATAATTTATGCTGTTGATGAAGCAAAATTTCTTTGAGTTATAATTGATAAAATCTTTATTCCACATATAAAAATCTTAACACTTATATGCCTTTTAGAAAAACATTTACGAAAGGTTTTGTCTAGTTCCGGTTGGAGATCAAACTCATCTACTTCATTAATATCATACAGAGGTCTATCCCATCCGATTAAAATATAACATAAGGTTTTGTAGTTTAGAGTTCGTCTAGAAAGTCGTATATACAATTGCTCAATACTATACATCACAAACACTGAAAATAAATATATTTTAAGCCGCAGCAGGTGCCACGTCATTCATTCAACAAAAGTAGATTTTTGTTTTGTTTCTATACAATTGAACTTTGCCATAATCTATTTAAAATTTTAACATGATATATAAAAAGTAGATAGTGTAGTAGTTCTGGCTTCCATAACTTTATTTGTCGCTTTAATTTTGACGTTGTGCGACAGTTAAGTTATGGGTCAACCCTATTTGCAAAAGCTACCGGTATTCATTGGCAGTTCGTGTGCAGTACATAAAAGCCTATTAAAATCACTCCTATTAATTAAATTTCGGTCAAATAAAAATATCATTTGATAAACATTCAATTTTGAATCAATTCATGTTGTTGTTTTTTAATGAAACTTCAATGACCGAGATTGTTTACCAATATGGAGTCTGCTTTCAAATCTCGCGGGGCTTCAAGTTTTGGGAATTCTAGCATCTATTTTAGTAACAGACCACCTCAGCTCAGCTCAGCTCATCTCATCTCATCTATCCTGTAACACCTTTTTTCGAGTGAAAGAAGTTCAATGTATGAAGAATAAAAGTAATACTGTACATGTATTTGTGAGAGTTGAAATAAAAAGTTGATAGTGTGAGTTTAAGAGAGACAGTGTACAGCTAAAACAGTTAATATTTATATTTCAAACACGGTGGGGAAGATTGGTCACTTCCTGTTTAAAGTGGTCCAGGGTCGGAACCTGCACAAGTTCAAATGATCGTGAGTTTCAAAGAACTATTGTTGCTGGAAAAAAAGAACATTTGTAGCAATTTCATGGAGTGGGAATCTGCCTAAAAGAAAGAGGGTGTGAGTGTCGGGTGAACTATTTTTAGTACTGTACGATTTTAAATAAATACAAAACAATAATTCATGAATCATCACTCAAAACAATATGAATAAAATCCAAAAATGTTATTTATTTGCACAACGTCTGTTATTGAATAGATACGCCATTACCCATAATTACAAAGCCATGTTTTCAATCATAAATAGCATTTGGGTCACGGGTCATGCAAAGGTATCCAAATCTAAATTTTCGCAAGTCACGTGATGATTATGGCAGCAATGGCCGTGAATTGTATGAATTAAAAACGCTATGATAAACTTTGAGGCATTATTTCATCAATCTTACCTTCTTTGTTCAAAACTATAGACTAAAGTTTACAAAATATATCTTACTATGTGTATTAAAATAGTTTTTGTCTAGATGGCACAAATTGATTGAATTACAGCATGACATTTATATATGTCACAGTTCTGGTTGACTTCAGCACACAATCTAGCAGTACTATAAAACATGTTCGCTGAAGTCTCTTTAGCTAGTATTATAGGTATTTTTACGATCAAATCTGTATAATTTTGGGGTTTATATTTGAAATTGTTTATCTATGACTCAGACACGTTTTTAAGAGAAGTCACTTTTAATAGCAGACGCTTATAAGGTTTAGTTAAAATCAGTTTCAAGAAATGTTGTTTTAGTATAGCCAACCAATGTAATTGTTTTTATTAACTGCGGGGATGATGCTTCACCAGCATATAATAGAGTGTGTGCAGTGTGAGAGTGTTAGTGTGGTGTAATCCGTGGCAGAGTGGAAACGAAGTCGTAAATACTTACACAAAAATATCAGATATCTAGTACGAAGGACGTTTTAAATCTAAAATATCTGGTGCCAGAATAACTTTTTTGCTATAGTAAAACCTCTCTGGCATATGTTTGATATGGAAAAGTTTATTTCAAAGATATTATTTAAAATTATTTTATAGTGTAAAATTTATATAAAATAGTTTGACCAGTCAGTCAATAAAATTAATGACTTCATACCTGTAAATCATTAAAATTTCATGATAACTAAATCTAATAAAAACTAACCTATGTGTGAGAGGTCAAAATTAACAAGTGTCATTGGATTACAAATAAATAACATCTCATTTTTCACGTTTGGCGGGATTTACAAAAATAATCACTTCGGTCAGGGGTGTTGTTTGGGACGGATGGTCTCCAGCCATCCTTAACAGAAACAGAACTTATCTTTATTTAGAGTCGGTTGTTCCAGTCCTTGCACTTGTTCTTTTTAATTGGTTATGAAAATTTATGGTTAAATTCAGTTTAATCCAGACATTTTCCATACCATTCTGAATCAGCTTTATCTTCATTCTCTTTACAGACTTTTGTAATAGTGCCGGTTTATTATCAGTGGTTCGAGCCCAACACTCAGTGGCGCTCTGGACAGACTTAAAATATAAATGGCAAAATTACTATACGGACGACACGTGATCACAAATATATCTTTAAACGGCACTTTACCCAGGTTCTCTGAACTCTTAATTGCCAACCAGTGGCTAGGATGGTGGTGTAGGACGCTACCTTCAATTTACTCTTATTAAGAAAGTATAACACAAGACTTTATAAATTTAACACTACGTACGAGATTTATTCAAACGATAATCATAGACTTATTCAAACGATAATCATATAATTTATTTATCAAAAGTATGAATAAGATTACATATTTAACCAGAATCTACAGACAACGAGTTATTTATTTAAAAAGAATTTCTAAGTATTTATTAATAAGTATAGCCTAAATTCTCAAATCATATAGATTTCAAACAGAGTCAAAACTATTAAGTTTTGAAAGAGTGCCAAAGCTCTAAAGCTTTGAAGTGAACTGACCTGTCGGCCAGTTCCAAAGACAAGAAATATAGAAATTCACCCGGTATTTATACACTTTTGGTAGTCATGACAATGCTTAACTATAAGATTGATTGGTCAAAATTACTCATAACAAGTTCTGAACTAATCGAATTATATTAATCAAGTGGACCAATAAAAATGTAAATCTAAATCGAAAGAGCCAACCAAGAGGACTTTTACAGATTAACGTTAGGGAAAGAAGCCAAAATGGACGACAATTGAATGGTATAAATTTGACAACTAAATATTTTATCAAAATACGGTCCTATTGCACTTTAAAAACTGGTATATCACTATTGGGTTTTGTCAATAACAATGTCAGCATCTTTGGCCCACATATCATCTAATTTGTTTTTACCTTTGAGGCCAACGTTCAAAACCAAAACACGATCTCTCCAAAACTGGTTGCCTCCCTTGTTTTTGCATCTGTCACATTATGGACTACGTTGGAACACAGGCTGATCACAACTACCATACAAAACAAAGCACAACTTAGTATAAACTATTTAACAATATGTTTACAAAAAATAAATGAATATTTATAAATGAAAGTAATGATATGAAAAAAAAATTAAATAAAAGTTCCGTGTTACGTTTCTAATGTCCTGTTCAAAGCAATTTTCCCGATGGCGTAACTCAAAACAAATATTCACTGATACTCGAGATGTGATCCATCCAAAGCAGAAAGATCGAATTTGTACTGTCTATAGAGTGTAGATCCAAGACTATGGATGTGGGATCTCTACGTCACAATCTCCAGATGTGGCCCATTCAAAGCAGGAAGATAGATTCTGTACTGTCTACAGAGTGTAGATTCAGGACTGCATCGCTACGTCACAATCTTGACTATCGTCGCTATGTTGAACACATGCGTGATACAAAATTGAGGGTGAATCCTCCGAGTAGAAGCTTCAAAATATAAAACACAGTAAATATACATGGTACACAAATGTAAGGGTATAAGTATGTCCCTTTGGAATAGCCGAACCTTTGTCGGATACCTATAAACAAAGCTTCTAAAAATATAATGTCCCTTATGGAACGCCATACACACATACATATAATAAATTCAACTTTGATTATAAATAAATTATATCATAGCACGTTGTAAGATATAAAACATGAAGCCAGACCGGGTGCTACCTAAATATCGTCGAAATCATTCCTTGAATCGAATCCATATTATTTCGTACAAAAAAATAATGACGATGGTGTGATATGAAAGTTACTTAAAGAAATAAGAATTATATAAAAAGAACATCTGCAGCAGACTTGATTATAAATGACTTTTACTGTATTAAACAAGAACATGAAAACTTATTTTAGTAAATATAAATGAAACATATGCATGATAAAATAACGTGCACTCAAGGCGTTAACGGCCTTCCATACATAACATCAACTATCAATGATAATAAACAGATTACCAATATTCAAGTAATGAATGAAACACTAGAGTCATAAATCTACAGAAGACGAAAAATTAGAGAACGAAAAATTACTGTCAAAATGCAAAATAAAATTTCAATAAAACGAAATATGTAATGAAAAATTTAACTGAATTACGATCTTCTGAAATAACAAAAATTTACTAAATTAAAAATAAACAACAAGAAAAGAAAAAAATACCTTGCGCAAGCTTAAAAATCTACATCACAAGAATATATTTGTCTGTCATAATGACCTTGTGCGTCTTTAAACGTCTATATGTGAGTCCCAAAAAAGATTTAAAATCGTTCAATATATAATATATGAGTGGAAAGCGTGAAACATAACTTACACGATTTTCTTGCATTCCAGAACGCATGTATAACAAAATATACAGGCCCGTTATATCATTTTTATAGAACATAAATAAATTTACACTTTATCACAAAAATCTAACTTTCTTATTACTGGACCGATTTTTATGAAAAATACATCAAAATTAATGCTTGAAATGATACCAAGAAATTTACGCAATTAATGAAAATACTGAAATAAGTAATTTCACTCGATAACTCTGAATTTTACAAAAAGATCATACAATAATTTACATTGTAGTTAGTATAAAACTGAGGTTTGGCATGAAAATAGAATACTATAAAAATCAAAGTACGGATAACACTTCTGAACATTTACGCATTATGTAAAAATCAAAGTACTAAAAGTACTTCTGAGCATTTACGAAATGGTTTACTTTGTGACAATTCGCCCCCCTGAAAATAAGAAAAATTGATACATTTTCTTTAAACATCACAAAGTGAAAATAATTTAATGAAAATGACATGTTATACAACACTGTACACCATTTATATAACCACCTTTTATATTACACCACACTGCTGCTAAAAAATACTCTGAACACTACTTAAATAATCAGCTCCTACATTTTCTCTACCTGGAATCGCTCTAATTCTCATTCTATATGGTTGCAATAGCAACGACCATCTCATTATTCTTGAGTTATTTAATTTTGCCTTGTTAAGATAAGTGAGAGTAAATCTGTTAAAACATCTGAGAATGTATTAAACAAGGCTTCAACCTGAGTCTTACAATATGTTTGTAAATCAGGATTGACTTCTACATCTTTATAAGTTTCTGAACCTTTCTTCAACGGACATAACATAGTGTCACTATCATCTCTACCATTAGTTTCTAAACTATCATCATCCGTCTCTTATCTATCATATCCATTCTCTGCTTCAACAATAGCAGCACTTACCTTTGCTAATGCCCCTCTGTTTGGTTCATTGGTTCTCTCAACATACTGCTTAAGCATATTTGCATGAAAAGTTTTGAACTTATTGTTCCCATAACTATGTCTCACTTATTGACAACCTCGGGAACTACAATCGAACATTTCGACTGTTACAACAACTTGTTCCGTTTTGTAGGTATGAGAACCAGTACTTTATTACCCTTTAAAAAGTTCCATCTTTTGCTTCCTATTATAGTACTTTCTATACCTAACAGTGCTCTTCTTCAACATCTGCTATGCTAACTAACAAATATTTTCTAATCTCTCCTGTAAATCATCTACATACTGATTAGTTGTCTTAACTTCATCATTCTCTGTCTTACCAGACCATAACTCTTTTAACACTGTAATCGGACCTCTTATAGTTCGACCATATAACAACTCAAAAGGTGAAAATCCTAAACTCTCTTGTAAAACCTCTCTATAAGCAAACAACAAAGCATTTAAATACATATCCCAATCATTTTGTCTTTCACTACACATTATTTTCAACATCTGTTTCACGCTACCGTTAAATTTCTCAACTAAACCATTGCACATAGGGTGGTACGGTGTAGTTGTTAGCTGTCTAACGGACAGTGACCGACTAACCTCATTCATAACCTGTGAAGTAAACTGTGATCCACGATCTGTAAGCATTTCCTCAGGCACACCTAATCTACTAAACATATCAACTAAGGCTTCTGCTACTCTTTCAGTCTCTATACTAGGCAATGCAATTGCTTCCGGATACCTAGTGGCATAATCTACCATTGACAAAATATATCTGTTCTTTCTATCAGACATAGATTCGATTGGACCAACAATATCGACCGCTACTCTCTTAAAAGGCGTATCTATCAAAGGCATCTTTCCTAACGACACTTTGATAACTCTTCCTTTAGCTATAGTACGTTGGCAAATATCACATGACTGACCATATCTCCTTATCTCTACAAGAACACCTGGCCAATAAAAATCACCCAAGACTCTATCACTAGTTTTTCTAACACCTAAATGTCCTGCTTAAAGTGAATAATGTGCTACTTTCATTACAGTTTCTCTAAGATCCTTCGGAACTACTAACTGTCTACTTACGTCACCATTTCCTGCCGTAAATTCTCTAAACAACAACTTATTCCTAATCTGAAACTTCACTTGACCTTTACCTTTACAATCTCTAACTGTACCTTCCACTTCTTTCTTTCTACAACCATCTAATGTACTATCTGACTGCTGCTTCTGTAAAAAATCTACATTAGTGATATCTAAAATCTGTGAAGGAACCTTAAGCTTTTCTGAACTTTAACTTTTCTTTGCGACCTAGTTTCCACCGCTGAAGCTACACTATCAAAGTTTGGTTCTACAGCGCCCTCTACGTTTCCGATAATTACATCATTTGTAGGATTATCTACACATAAGGCTTCTACAGTACCTTTGTAATACGGACAATCAATGTTTACCAAGGCCATATCTAATTTATGCTGACTACCATCAATGTACTTACACCTCCGAGATTTATCTAAAAGCTGATTTGTGTTTACCAAACATTTGTGGACTATTACACATGTACATCCAGTATCTGTCATTGCAACTATAGCTTTACCATTACAAGTACCAGTAGTTGTCGGACACGAGTTTATAGTAAGTGTACCTAACTCTTCAAAGTCTCCTAATTTTATCAGACTTCTACCACTATCTGACCTGGACAACACATTCTTACCCGTAACTCTATTTCCGACCCTACCTCTATTTCTACAACTGTAACCTACACGACCTCTATTACTCTGAATACTGCTTTCAATTTTCCTTCTATCTCTGTCCTCTTCATTCTGCTCAAAATTAACAGCTGTATTAGTTTTAGACGACTTATTTCTACAGTAAAATGCGGTATGTCCTAAACGACCACAATATGTACATTTATACTCGTCATGTCTCTGAAATCCTCTACTATTACCTGCCGGTCTATCATTACTCCTATGCAGATTTCTTTTACCCCGATTTCTATTTGTGAAACTAGGTGGTACATAAGACCTAACTCTATCCTTATTCCCCTGATTTCCTACATGCTTCGGACCTCCCCTAGTCTTAGCAAACAAATCTGCATCTTCCGCTACATCACGAGCTGAAACTAACTTCTTACTTCTCAGATTCTGATACAGTTCTCTATTGCATATGTCTAGAAACTGATCTCGTAATATAAAGTCAAACAACTTTTCATAAGATTTCTCAACCGTACTCAGTCTAAGCCAACCTTCAAAGTATCAAGTAATTCTCGCTAGGAACATAACAAATGTCTCATTCTCACGGGGACTTTCAGTCCTAAACTTTTTCTTACACCCATCATCAGTTAACTCAAACTGCCGTAACAAAAAATCCTTCACTTTATCATACTGAACTCAATCTTCTAATGGAAGTCTATCAAAAACTTCTCTAGCTGTACCTTTTAACAGAAATGGTAAGTTTAGAGCCCACATTTCAGACTCCCAATTTTGTGCATTCGCATAAGATTAATAAACATTAAAGTACGCATCCATAGAATCAATCTTTTCATCAAAAGGAGTCATCTTAACCTTAACCTTGCCTACACTTATCTAAGCTAAATTGTATTTCTCTAACATTATCTTATGTTCAATCTCTAACCTTTTACTTTCTACTTCCTCTTTCTTTCTTTCTTTATGCCGAGCATAGTCTACCTTCTCTCTTTCCATACCCATCTCAATTTTCAACCGCTCTCTAGAAATCTTAAACTCATAATCTAACCTCTCCCTGTTTAACCTTGCTTCTAATTCTACCTTCTCCTTCTCAGCTTTTGCTTCTAATTCAAACTTCTCCTTCTAGGCTTTTTACCTACTCGCTTCTAATTCTAACTTTCTACTTGCTTCTAATTCTAACTGCCACTTCTCAACTTCTAACTTCACCTTCTCAGCTTCTAACCTACTTGCTTCTAATTCTAACTTCTCCTTCTCAGCTTTTGCTTCTAATTCTAACTTCTCCTTCTCAGCTTCTAACTTCTCCTTCTCAGCTTCTAACCTTCTATGTCTTTCATCACGTTCCCGAACTTGCTCGTCTTCAACAAATTGTCTCAACGCCTTATCGGTATACCCTAGCTCTTGACCTATCTTCACTAACTCGCTTACACTAGTCATCTTAAACTGCTGTTATTATACTGTAACACTATACTATCACCACCACAACAACACTCTGAAATACTAATTTACACTTACGTGAGGTAGAACTAAAGTATCATATAAGGGTAACACTATAATCACTAAGTGCAAACACTAAGTACTATAAACACGCCAATTCAGTATAACACTACCCTATAAATACAAAGTACCTTTACTATACACGGTACTATAACTAAACAGTGAAGATTATACACAAAAACGTATCTCACTACTATAAATACTATGTTACATTAACTTGTATCTCACTAAGAAAGTATGACAATCAACTTCTAAGTGTACAGTAAAACAATAGCCAGTAATTCAACCGCTGATTCAAGATAAATTTACTTCCCAATACTAACGTCGCGTAGCACTTACACAAAAATAATCAAAGGTATAGGACTAAGTTGTTTTTATAAACACCCAAACACAAAAGTACAAAGCAAAAATAATGCTTTAAAAACACCCCAAATAAAATAAATGTTCAACTAGTCAACAGACACTATATATGTGTCTAATCTTTAAAAAAAAGCAATCAAGGTAGGCAAATTGCAGAGTGCGTGTTTAAACAACTTCCGGTAAAGAACCGAAAGGTCACTTTCAGACTACAATTTTGGTGGTCTACTTAATTAACTATTAACTTTAATTATCTATAAATGATGTACCAATTTAACTAAAGTTAAGTTTAAGTTTAAAAGATTCTAGTGTGTTTACAAATTAAGCTGCAGCCTGTTTCGTACAACAGCTGAGATCTACCTGTGTTCAATCACGTCGAGGTCACCAAATGTCACATTATGGACTACGTTGGAACACAGGCTGATCACAACTACCATACAAAACAAAGCACAACTCAGTACAAACTATTTAACAATATATTCAAAAAATTAATATATATAATATTTATAAATGAAAGTAATGCTACGAAAAAAAAATTAAATCAAAGTTCCGTGTCACGTTTCTAATGTCCTGTTGAAAGCACTATTTTCCAGTGGCGTACGTAACTCAAAACAAATATTCACTGATCAATACTCGAGATGTGACCCATCCAAAGCAGAAAGATCGGCTCTGTACTGTCTACAGAGTGTATATCCAAGACTGTGCATGTGGGGTCTCTACGTTACAATCTCCAGATGTGACCCATTGGTTTATTGGATTTACCAGAATTGTATATTATAGATAAATGCGGACAAAAGACATAGTTCAACGTGACCTTTGGTAGACTTGCTAAAAATTAGAATATTAAATGTATTTTCCTTGGAACAGACAAAACAGTAGTCAAAATGAACAAAGTCTGGGTGTCTTTTATAATTGTAACAAATATACAAACAGTAAATTAAATTAGTAACAAAAGGGACTAATATAGTAATATTACATACATTGTCAAATTAAAATGGTTTCTATTAATACCTGGGATTAAAGATACATGCAGTAGTTAAATTTCAAAAGTTAAGCTAGGTCATCTATTTATAGCTTAAAATTCATGTACAGCAATAAAATATACATACTAACCCACTGTGTACTACAAAATAATAAGTAATTTTGTGTAGAAGATACAAATGTAAGAAATGAATTATCGAATTTAAATTTATTTTTTGGTTTGTCTTTTATACTGCTTACCCAGCGGTTGAGGCTTGAATTTTGTTCCCGTTCGCATTATTATATGACATGCTGCGAATCACCGAAGGGGAAACCAATATTTGACTTTAAATAATAGAAACCGGAAGGAATTATTGATTACGAAATATACTTTTAGCTGTAAATCGAAGGGATTAGTTGATACAAATCGGATCCAAGGTATAAAAAAATATTAAACACAAAAAGGCGCGGAGCAATAAAAACTCAGTCAGCTGAGAAACAGCTCATTAAAACTTGTATGGAAAATGCCTGGATTAAAATGAATTTTACCATATTTTTAACCAATTGGAAAGGACAAGGGACAAGACACGGACGACCTAGAATTTACCTGACTGTAAATGAAGATGAGTTCTGAGTCTGTTAAGGATGGCAGGAGACCATCCTTCCACAACCATTCCCCTGGCGGAAGTAATAGATTGTTTTATAGAAAATTGCATATCATGTATGAAATACATTTCAAATTAAGTTGTTTACTTTCGGAGTAGATGATATCTTAAGGTTTTACTATATGTCCATTATGAAAGACCCCCAGGGCTATAATTTGAACAAACTTGGTATAGGTCCACTACACAAAGTTTCATGCCAAATATCTACCCGTACGAAACTTCCAGTCGTAAGTAGCAGAAGACATTGAAATTGGACGTAAAATAAATTTTCCAGAGAAATTATGGGAGTAATTTCTGTTTTCTACCGCCGTGATTTCTTTAGGCACAAAAAAATCGACTTGGAATTTTGAAGTGTTTTAAACTGTGTAAAATGCCTAACTTCAATTTTACGCCCGTAAAATAAAAGAATGCGGATGTAAAAATGTACTTTGTTTTTTTAAGTTGCTGAATCTATTAAAAAGTTCTTATAGGCCCAGCAAATGGATTCTTCTTAATATAGTTTGTTGCTACTTCTGTGAAATGACATTCTTGAATCAAGTTTGACCGTGGTCTTTTCTTCTAAATGACTTAAAACTGGTACAGATAATACTTTTATGCTATTTCAACAATGATTAAAGTAAATAATGCAAGGGCAGTAACTCCAAAACTGTGTGGTATGGTTCTTAGACATTGCACTTCCCATTTTTGTGATCTACTTACATGTGGAGTTTAAAATCGTTGTCTCTAGTAACATTTTTGTGTAATGTTTGCAGATGAAAACTTACAATGGGCAATAACTCCATAACTGTGCAGGAGTAAGTTATGTATTATAAAGAAACAAGAGGGCCATGATGGCCCTGAAGTCGCTCACCTGTATATAGGCCCCCAGGGCGGGGCCAGTTTAAACCCCAGGGCTTTTATTTGAACAAACTTGGTAGACACCCATTAGAAGATATTTCACGCTAAACACGCTAAGGACTAGCTCGTTGAGTTTTTTAAAAAAAGATTTTTTTAAGTTTTAACACTACACATATAGCAATGACACCCCTAGGGCGGGGCCAGTTTTGACCCCAGGGCTTTTATTTGAACAAACTTTGGAGAAACTCACTAGAAGATGTTTCATGCTTGATATCTAAACTCTAGCTATTCTGTTTTTTTTAAAGAAGATTTTTAAGTTTTTGCTATACACATATAAGGAAAATCAATGTTCCCCAGGGCAGGGCCAATTTTGGCCCTAACGCTTTATTTGAACAAACTTTGAAGACACTAACTGGAAGATGTTTCATGCTAAATATCTTAACTCTAGCTATTTTGGTTTTTTCAAAGAAGATTTTATAAGTTTTTGCTTTACACATAAATAAAATCAATGATCCCCGGGGCAGGGCCAATTTTGACCCAAGGGCTTTTATTTGAAAAAACTTTGTAGACACTCACTAGAAGATGTTTCATGCTTAGTATCTAAACTCTAGCTATTTGTTGTTTTTTTTTCAAAGAATTTTTAATTTAAAGTTTTTGCTTTACACATACATGTATATGGAAAATCAATGACCCTCGGAGCAGGGCAAATTTTGACCCCAGGGCTCTTATTTGAACATATTTGGTAGACACCCATTAGAACATGGTTCATGCTAAATATCTTAGCTCTAGCTCTTATGGTTCTTTAAAAGAAGATTTTATAAGTGTTTACTATATGCATATAGGGAAAATCAATGATCCCCTTGGGCAGGGCCAATTTTGACCCAAGGGCTTTTATTTGAACAAACTTTATAGACACCTATTAGAAGATGTTTCATGCTAAATATCTTAGCTCTAGCTCTTTGGGTTCTTTAAAAGAAGCTTTTATAAGTTTTCACTATATGCATATAGGGAAAATCAATGACCCCCGGGGCGGGGCCAATTTTGACCCTAGGGCTTTTATTTGAACAAACTTGGTAGACACTCATTAGAACATGTTTCATGCTAAATATCTTAGCTTTAGCTATTTGGGTTCATTAAAAGAATATTTTTAAGTTTTTACTATATGCATATAGGGAAAATCAATGACCCCCTTGGGCGGGGCCAATTTTGACCCAAGGGCTTTTATTTGAACAAACTTGGTAGACACCTATTTGAACATGTTTGATGCTTAATATCTTAGCCATAGCTCTTTGAGTTCTTTAAAAGAAGATTGTTTAAGTTTTTACTATATGCATATAGGGAAAATCAATGACCCCCCGGGGCGGGGCCAATTTTGACCCCATGGCTTTTATTTGAACAAACTTGGTAGACACCCATTAGAACATGTTTCATGCTAAATATCTTAGCTCTAGCTCATTGGGTTCTTTTAAAGAATATTTTTTAAGTTTTTACTATATGCATATAGGGAAAATCAATGACCCCCCGGGGCGGGGCCAATTTTGACCCCAGGGCTTTTATTTGAACAAACTTGGTAGACACTTACTAGAATATGTTTCATGCCAAATATCTAAGCTCTAGCTCTTATGGTTTTTTAAAAGAAGATATTTAAATTTTTTTCTTTCGGTTGCCATGGCAACCAGAGTTCTGCATGGAATTAAATTCTTTGAACAATTTTTAAAGGTGACCACCAAAGGAACATTCCTGTGAAGTTTGGATGAAATTGGCTTAGTGGTTTATGAGGAGATGTCATTTAAAGTAAAAGTTTACGGACGGACGACGGACGGACGCCGGACGAAAAGCAATCACAAAAGCTCACCCTGTCACTTTGTGACAGGTGAGCTAAAAAACATGCAGCAAACTTGTTAACAATAATATCTAAATTCTATTTATTTAAGTTTGAATATACATACAAAATAGTTCAGCCTACAAGATAATGAAGCAATAGCTGTGTATGAGATTTTTACACCACAGGCATACAACACACATATCTAAAAGTGATAGAACTAATGGTCAACATCTGTCTTTTACCCTCTTATCTATGCATGCCGGTTAATTTACTTATGTTGACCAGACTGTTCCATTTAATTATTTTAGGAGAGGCATCATTATACATTTTACCTTAAGACTACATGCCGAATTATCTTTCAAAAACTTATAGTACATATTTAAATTATACATTATCTATTTAGGTATAAGACGTAGTTTATACATTCAATGAATGTAAACATTAAATGATGGGTGCAATTGTTTATCCGTTTAGAATTATGATGGACATGTCCAGTTATAAAGTTGTAAAGTTTGAATTCAAAGGCATCGAGGTCTGAGTAAGCTTGGAAATGGTGCAATCACAAACTTCTATGAAACTATAAAAAAAAATGCTTTAAAACTGTTTAAACTTGGCACAAAAAATGACTGGATCTTCGCATTCGTAACAGTATGCTCAATCTTAAATTTCATGTTTCCATGGCAACGGGGGATATCTCAAAATTGACAAACCCGGGTGTAGATTTTCCGAGGTTTATGAAAAAAACCATGGAAACTGCTTCAAAAACCTTGGAAATAAACCAGTTTTACAAGGTTTTTTCTTTATTCCGAGTTTTTTTTTTAAAACCTTGGAAACTTTATCCAAGGTTTTTGTATAAAAATCCTTGGAAATAAAGAAAACCTTGCAAACTATCTCGGAATTAAACACTGCCAAAACCTGTACGAAATTTTGGCACGGATTCTGGGCGGAATTGGCACGGAATTGGCACGGAATCAGTGATTTCTGGGCGGACCAGGGACGGAAACGCAAAATCCGTGCCATTCTGTCTCACAAGAAAAATATTTTGTTCACTTTTCTGGGCGGAAAACTAGAAGAATTCCGGCTGGAATTTTATTTTGAGCAGAATTTATACTTAAACATTTCATCTTGGACAGAATTTTCAACTTTGAAATTTTTTTGGGTAGGAATAGTCTTCACTACGGGCGGAATTCTATACTTAAACATTTTTCTTGAACAGAATTTCACATATAAGATGTCCAAATCATAATTGTACTCCTGTTTTTGCACTTAGACATTGAAATTTTACCTACTGTACTTATTGTTTTTGCTGAACCAATAATTACAGGTGTATTTTTAGAATTAATATATTATTTTTTTAGACATTAAAAAAGGCCTTCTTTTTAGATAAAAAATGTGGCATTAATAATATATTGTCAGACTAATTTATATTTTTTGTACTGAAAAACTGTAATAATCTTAGTGTAGAATTTGAAAACATTCACCTCCAAAATGCTTAAGTTTATAATATAAAGATTTTTCATACAGCTTGTATTATAATACATTTACTGTATTATGAATTTTAAATATGATTTTAGGACATCATCTAAAAGCAACATTAAAATAAGAATGCTTTTTAAATTTGAATATACTATAGAATATAGGGCAGTCACATAGGGACAAGATTATAAGTGTGCTTGCCATTTTAAATTCTAAGAATTCATGGTTTTGTTTTAAAAAATATAAACAAAACAAAACAGTGCATGAAATAATCTCATATATAATGCCCTTTTAATCTATATAAAATTGATCAACCAATATGCCCAATAATTGCTTTTATTTACGGTAGGTAAATAAATACTACAATGTATATAATAATAAATCTCACTGAGATTATATTCACACAGATTTTACACTACACAGATCAGAGCTCTGATAAAACTCTACTGACCAGCAGTTTTCCATCATCTATGCATGACTGGTCATTCCAACAGATCAGGCTGTTCCATGTAATTATTTTGGGGAGAGATAACATTATAAATTGCATATGTAGAATTTGTTGTAGTAGGACATATTGCAATTTTTTTGTACAAAAATTTGTAATTGTTTTTTAAAATTTATATATATCTATTTGTTATTTGATTTTTCTTTTACATTCAATGAATGAAAGTTAAGATGATGAGTAAATTAACCCTGTTTTACATAATGATGGACCGGTCCATTATACAGTAAACTGTTGTGAATTTTGAATTCTAAGATATCTGGGTCAGCAAAAAGAGTGGAGGATGTACTTGATATTTTAACAATTTTGGAGTAAAGTTTTGTTTAAGATCTCAAAGTGTTAAAGTAATTGGTATGATAACATGGGACAAGAAGATGTAAAACATAATCAGGTAATTATTAACTTTTAGTTACATTAATTTTATATGACGACTATCAATACTAAGTAGCCAACTAAAATTTGTAACAAGAGGTCATTGTTGTTTTAGTATTTTCAACTTCATACATTTGTTTTTTTTTTCTGATAATTGTTTTAAATCTTTAATACATGTATAATTTGCAAGTTAAAATTATTCAATGATTTTTTTGTTAATATAATGGTTGTGTAAATCTATATTGTATAAATAGCATGTAAGTATATCTTTTGCATTTCCTGGAAATTAAACAAATTAAATAAATTTGATTAAATAGGACTAAATGGTACAATCAGTAGTTTTGTACAGTTGAACAGGGTCATCATAATCATTTATTATTTTACATGTTTGTGTTGTCTTTCCTATGGAACAATCTAAAATTACATTTTACACTCATAATTTGCAGGCTGCTCAGGGACTTAAGTGCTGACTGTGAGATGCCAGGTGTTTAATAATGATGTGCAGTATTAATCCTGAAAAGGTATATTTTTAAATCTCTATACTTAACTATTCAACATCTTTCCTTGAAAAATACATAACCAGTATTAAATAGTGTCACACATAAAGCAGTCAGTTAATTCTTATACAGAGCAATTCTTAAACACTTGTACACTTGAATAACTGATTAATGTGTTGCTTCACTATTTTTGAATATGCTTTATAAGCATAGTTAATATTTAATACTGTTGAAACATAAAATTTGATATTATTAAAAAATATAAAATATAACTGCATATAATTATGCAATAAAACATAATTGAGCCGTGTCATGACAAAACCAACATAATGGGTTTGCGACCAGCATGGATCCAGACCAGCCTGCGCCTCAGCGCAGTCTGATCAGGATCCATGCTGTTCGCTATCAGTTTCTCTACTTGTAATAGGGATTGTAAGCGAACAGCATGGATCCTGATGAGACCGCGCGGATGCGCAGGCTGGTCTGGATCCATGCTGGTCGCAAACCCATTATGTTGGTTTTGTCATGACATGGCTCAATTCATTACAAAATATTTGTTTAATTATGAATTTTATTATTAAAGGTGAGCACAACCACAAGAAGTTCTAGGAAACACAGGCAGTGGACTTAAAACAGACATGGATTAAAGAAATAGTAATTTAAATAATAAGAAACATTTGAAACAAATTTATGATTGAAACACTTCCAGCAAAATAATTGAAAAAAAAAACAACAACAAAGTGTTGGATTCTAAGATTCCAAAACCTGCAGCTAGAAAAAAACTGTTTGTGTTATAGTGAATGTAGGGTATTCTATTCTGTATTTGGACTTAAGGATATGATATTTTTTTTATTAAATTTTGTGAAAGAAAATTTAATGTGATACATTATTGATAATTTTATCCCAAAATATGTGATCATGATAAACTCATAAAATTCCGCCCCCTGAATTCTGTCACAGAATTCCGCCCAGAATCTTGTTTGACAATTCCGCTCTGAAATTCCGCCCCAAGGTTCCGCCCCAAGATTCCGCTTCAAAATTCCGCCCCAAGATTCCGCTTCAAAATTCCGCCCCAACTCATTTGCATATTTCGTCCCAATTCCGCCCAGAATCCGTTCCATTTCCGCCTGGAATCCGGCCGGAATCCGTGCCAAAAGCAAATGGTTTAACACTTGTATATTCGGGGGAGAATTTAAATTTCTGGGCGGAATCTGCCTTTGAATTCCGCCCCATTTCCGTGCAGAAAATTTCGTACAGGAAATCAGCTCGGAAAAAGCTTGGAAATAAGAACTTTGTCATTTTTTTGCTCGGAAAAGAACTTAAAAAATTTACGTAAAATTTGTTGGAAACACTTTGCCAATATTTAGCTTGGAAATTACCTCGGATAATTGAACTTAACTAAATTTCATCTCGGAAAATGTTAAGACATAATCATGATTTAACTTATAATGGGCATCAAAAGCAATAATCAACAGTAAAGCAAACTAAGATAACAACCCAACTGTAGATTGCCAATGGATATTTCTTAATCCATGGTCAGAGCAAACAGTCCAACAGCATGGAAAGGAGAGATTTGGTCCAGGGAATCAATTTTTAGTATGGACATTGTCAATGGCCAACTTCCTTTTCAATAAATTTGTACTTTAATCTTCTGAAGCCATTTTTGTGGGAGGAATCAATTAAAAAAATTTAAGTGTGAAAACATGGAAAAGTTAAATACAATGTAAATTCCTTGTTGCCATAAAATACCTTTTCAAATAACTGATGATCAGGAAGACTTAAAAAAATTTTTTTTTATATTCATATTTTTTTTTTTATTATTTATAATTATTGTTACTAGATATCTTCTCCATTTTTAAGAATAGATAAAAGAGCAAAACTTATAATTATACAAAAAGAAACAATCAGTGTTTATGTCTCTTAGTTTCTAAATGCATCAGTATTTTTCCTGCAGTTTCTTTCTATATATAGACTTAACTTAGGGTTTCTTGACAGCCTGTAAGCAACACTGAAATAAGAATGCTATTAATCTTTAATATATGTTTTTATGCCATATAAAATAGTATATTCTACTAAGCAAGTCTGTGACATACATTCAGATTACAATTTACTCTGCCATTAATTATGTGTACAATAAACATAAATAGTTATTAATTGTCCTTTTAATATATAATTATGTACAATTAATGTGTAAAATATGTATGCTTGATACTTTCTTATAATTAAGATAAATAAATACTGCATCCACTAAGTTTTCACACACAGAATATAACACACTGATCAGATAAAACTAATGGCACCCCAGGTGGTTCCCTCTTATAATCTATGCATGATCAATCTTCTCATTGAGCATTCTGGGATAGACCAGATTGTTCCATGTGATTATTCAGGGGGAGTCTGGGTTTTTATACAATCCAAAACAGTCTAAAATGACACTGCAACTGTGATTCTCTTATAATTTTCAAGTTTTACTTTTATTTATCATTTGATATATTTGTACCTTCAATAAAATTAGTGTAAAAATAAAATGATGATGGCTTTGATATTTTGGGATCACCCCTGTTTCACATTATGATTGCCCCTTCAGTTATACTGTTGAAAAATTTGAATCTCAGACATTAATGGGTCAAGTGGTTATAGTTGGAAGTAGTGCAAACCTGGATTTAATTTAAGCAATTTTGGACATATCTTGTTTTAAATGTTAGGGAGCATATTTTGGAATTTTCAAAGAAAACATTTATCTAAGTGTGACAAGATTCAGGAAATGTTTGGTTGTTGTAATTGAACCTAAAGATCAATGACCTGGGACAGGAAGATAAACAAAAGAAACATGATAGTAAAAAGGTTCAGGTAAATAATTTTAGATACATTTATGCATAAAATCTGTTGTTGTTTTTTTTTCAAATAAGTATTAAATACAAACTATTTTAGATCTATATTTTTAACCTAAATGTAAGCTAGTTTAAATACAATTGTTTAGAGGATATTTTATGAGTATTAATGTTATTTTTGTCTATGATTGTATTGAACAAGATGAGTGCATGAAACTATGATGACATTATTTATAAACTTTCATCTTTCATCTATTATTTGAATCTACAAATTTTTAATTACAGAGTCAGCTTGTAAGCAAGTTTGCAAGACTGTTCCAAACTACAAGAAGATGGCAATCCAGCTTTGCTGTGTTTTATCATAGTATATCATTGGCATCCAGGCATCGATTAAGGAAGCCAACTGTAGACCAGGAAAGGCTTCAAGGAATATACTACAGTATGTTTTTGTTTTAAAACTAGGTTTTGAAAGTTTCAATTTGAAATTTGAATGAATGAAGGTTTCTGGAACTGATTTTTTTATTGATACTTTCTTGGAAATGCTGTTAATGTTACATGATGACTCTGCAGATGTCACTTTGAGCAGACAGATACAATTAGTGTAGGCAATCGGAATCACCTTATGAAAAGCATTATTTTTTGCAATATTGTTAGAGTGCTTTATACTAGGTTGTAACATCCAGTATGACATAATCTAAAATAATAGTAACAGACATCGTTTCTTTTCTAAACAGCGCAGAATTGTCACACTGCTTACCAAAGTTTTCTTGAAATCCTGACACTTAGTACTGATGAAGAAAAATAAGAAATCAACATGAAAAAAATTAAATTCACTATTTCAAAACAGTAGACAAACATTTAAAAGTAACTACAGAAAAGGTCATTTGAAAATATTAAAGCCTTCAATTTAATCAATGGTCTTGAACAACTTGTAATTCAAGTAGTTTTGGATCACTCAAAAGATGTATTTCTTTTCACATAAGTGCTGATTTTTTAAAACAATATATATCAACAGTGAACTGATATTTTTGTCTATGGAAACGTTTAAGGAATGTATCATTTTTTTTATTGATTAATAAAAAAGAAATTAAATGATGTAATTCTGATTGCCTACACATACTGAACTGTCCTGAGTATAACCACAGGTGTTCCTTAATCCTGGACTGGATAGCTCCCTCAGAGGGAAGAAGCCCATCCTGGCTTCAGGAGTCAAAAATACAATGTTGTAAGGCAAGTAGTTTGAAGTCTTTGATCCTGACCACATGGAGAGGGAAGCGCCCAATGGAGAGGGAAGCGCCAAGTGGTGATTTTATATAATTGTTTTTCTAACTTCTTTCAATGGCTGTACTTTATTAAATATTTACTTTATTTATTTCAGGAATTGTATCCTGGAGCATTTTCCACATGTGACCCCTGTGATGGTGAGGGAAAAACTAAGGGACATTTCAAAATCATGAAGAGTGAACAGGAATTCAAAAGATAGATATTTGAATACATTAAAATTAACCGGATACCAAAAAATTATAACTGAACATTGAGTGTAACATTTACCATTAAAGACTTCTAACTTAACTTTTCATTTGTAGTGCATTACTATTTACTTCACACTGACATTAAATGTTTAAGTGAGTCATGTGATCATTTTTTGCTCTGTATTATTACAAAGAAGTTTCTTAATTCCTTAAAAGGACAATATAATTGCTCTTTTCAGAATATTTCATTGGATGTTATATTTTCTGATTTTCCATGGATATTCTAGAAATTTCCAAGGTTTTTGCTCAAATAAACCTTGGAAAATTCTCTGATGCCCTTAAGTAAGAATCCTCGAAAATATAACAGTATTCCCAGTTGTGATAAACTTTCCGAGGTTTTCATTTAAAAACCTTGGAAAACAAACCACGGAAACACTTTAAAAATCCTTGGAAATCGTTCCAATACTCCGAGGTCACTCATTTTCCAAGGTTTTCTAAACAAAATCCTCGGAAATTATTTTACGAGGTTTTTATTCTGAAATCCTTGGAAATCGTTCCAATACTCCGAGGTCATACTTTTTACGAGGTTTTTTTTTAAAAAAAACTCGGAAATTTTTTACAAGGTTTTTCACCCTCTCCCTATTTTTCCAAGGTTTTTTTAATAGCAAAGTTTTGCATTTTCTTGTTCCAATACTCCGAGGTTTTTTTCCAAGGATTTTGAGCCAAAAACCTTGGAAAATCTACACCCGGGAAATCACTATTTTGCGTTGATTTTTCCATTAAAACTGATTTCATATCGCTGCAACTTCTCAATAGATTGAGATAGAGTGAAACGTTTTTCAGCGTTGGTTAATAATTACAAGTTACATTAAGATCGACCTTAAGCCATTTTTAGTCTCGCACTAGTCCAAGATTTTCTTGGGAAAATACTATTTCAGGCATAATTTATTCTATAATATTAGAAAGTGTCTAAGGCGTATTTTCTCCTGCACGGGCGTAAATTTTGGAGAAAAAAACGATACTACATAGAGGCATAAGATTTCGGATTTATTTCTATGTATTAAACCTGTATTTTGATTTTGTATTTTGACCTCGAACACAGTAATATGATTACATAGAACGGCATCCGGGGTTTGAGGTAGAGGGCCTAGAAGTCGCAATAGAGATTTGTTGACTTCAGTATATACCGTATGTGTAACAAGAGCTGTCGGTAGGACAGCAACGCTCGACTATTCTTAGTGCTTGATAATAAAAAAAGCCTTGATTAAAAGGTAAAATTTTCTCAATAAAGAGAAAGGCAAAATTTTTCTTTAAATCCATATTACAGTTATAGGCATTGGAGAAAGTCCTATTATGCTCTCAAAGAAGAGTATAAAATTTCAACATGTTTCAAAGCCTCATGGCAATGAACTTTGAAAATATTTCAGGTATTACAAAAACTTTAACTTAAATTCTAAGTCGAAAAAGGGGCATAATTATGTCAAAATGCTTGATAGAGTTACCTCCTCCTGTCTACAGGTTGCGATCATGATGGTGAACAAGTGTGCAAAGTTTCAAAGCCATATGTCAATGGACTTTGAAAATATTTGAGGTATTACAAAAACTTCAATGTAAATTCTAAGTCGAAAAAGGTGCAAAATTCTGTCAAAATGCTTGATAGAGTTACCTCCTCCTGTCTACAGGTTGGGGTCATGATGGTGAACAAGTGTGCAAAGTTTCAAAGCCATATGTCAATGGACTTTGAAAATATTTGAGATATTACAAAAACTTTAACATAAGTGGTTACGCCGACGCTCAGGTGACTACAATAGCTCTACTTATTCTAATCGAATAGTCGAGCTAAAAAGTGACTCAAAATAAATCTATGAATATTGAAGTAAAAAGTGCAGTATTTATTTATATACTATTAATTATGTTTTAGACACCAAGGTACAGAATGTATACCAGTTGACAATATATCAATTTGGTTGTCATTGGGTATTTTTAATTAGATTCTGATTGTCAGACGTCTTTTTTCAATCATAAAATCATGATATTACTTCGCTTTTCCTATGGATGTCAAATTAATACATTCGCTACACAAAGGCAACGCCCTATGTCTTTGTTTACATCAGAAGTCACATGTACGGTACATCATTAAATTCAGATGAATAATTAGTTGGGTGTTTCAAATGATGCATTACCTAATTTTTTCAGGTCTTGTGCTCAAAAAATAAACAAAAATAGTTTTAATATTATCTTAACTTATAGATGTTCCTGACGAGAAGTTAGACGTCATTCCAGAGAACAATTGTGATATTATAGCTGCAGCTGATAGTGTTGGTGCACTATATCCATTCTTGATGTTGGAACTTGGCTTGTGTTTCAGAGACATAGAAATTGTTAGAGCAAATAACCAAAACGACATGAAATCAATCATTATGACCTTGTTAGGACAATGGAGACAGCAGCATCCAGGAAATTGTACAACAAGGAGTCTACTTGACACAGCAAGTTTTGTTGGGATAGATACAACACAGATACAGAAAATGGTTAAACGATCGTAATCATAGAAACTTGCAGCCTCTAATAACACACATAGAAACTTGCTGCCTCTAATAACACACATAGAAACTTGCTGCCTCGAATAACACACATAGAAACTTGCTGCCTCTAATAACACACGTAGAAACTTGCTGCCTTGAATAACACACATAGAAACTTGCTGCCTCTAATAACACACGTAGAAACTTGCTGCCTCTAATAACACACATAGAAACTTGCTGCCTCTAATAACACACGTAGAAACTTGCTGCCTCTAATAACACACATAGAAACTTGCTGCCTCTAATAACACACGTAGAAACTTGCTGCCTCTAATAACACACAAAGAAACGTGCTGCCTCTAATAACACACATAGAAACTTGCTGCCTCTAATAACACACGTAGAAATTTGCTGCCTCTAATAACACACGTAGAAACTTGCTGCCTCGAATAACACACGTAGAAACTTGCTGCCTCTAATAACACACGTAGAAACTTGCTGCCTCGAATAACACACATAGAAACGTGCTGCCTCTAATAACACACATAGAAACTTGCTGCCTCTAATAACACACATAGAAACTTGCTGCCTCGAATAACACACATAGAAACTTGCTGCCTCTAATAACACACATAGAAACTTGCTGCCTCGAATAACACACATAGAAACTTGCTGCCTCTAATAACACACGTAGAAACTTGCTGCCTCTAATAACACACATAGAAACGTGCTGCTTCGAATAACACACATAGAAACTTGCTGCCTCTAATAACACACATAGAAACGTGCTGCCTCTAATAACACACATAGAAACTTGCTGTCTTGAATAACACACATAGAAACTTGCTACCTCTAATAACACACATAGAAACTTGCTACCTCTAAAAACACACATAGAAACGTGCTGCCTCGAATAACACACATAGAAACTTGCTGCCTCTAATAACACACGTAGAAACTTGCTGCCTCGAATAACACACATAGAAACGTGCTGCCTCTAATAACACACATAGAAACTTGCTGCATCTTATAACACATGTATAGAAACTTGCTGCATCTAATAACACACATAGAAACTTGCTGCCTCGATAACACATTATGTTTCTTATCATACAAAATTGTGCCTTAGATTTTCATAGAAGTATGTATTTGATCAATGCAGTGATTTGACCTTACAGACACACGTTTGATGTTTTCTCTTTTGTTATTTCATTGCTTTATGTGAGTTGTCTGTTATTTTTCATGTTTTTTGTGTTGTCTATCACATGTGTTTCCCTTAATGAATTTTATGTGTAAGCACATAGCCTGTGTAATATATATCTCTAGCTGACAGAGACGCATCTTTGCGATGCTCTGAACTCATACATCATTTACATGTGTGCCCGTGTATAATAAACTTTTTTTTACAAAAATATATTTGTAGATAACTCATCAACACAATTAACAAAAAAATATGTATCTAACATTTTATTTGAAAATGTATGGACATTTCTTAAAATATATATATGTGTATTGTGTCTTCAGTAAATCAATGGTCAATTGATAATAAGTTATCATTGCACTTGGGTAAAACTGAGTCCATTGTTTATATGTCTAAACAAAAACTCAGGTCACATTCCAAATTAAATATAAATTGTAAGGCACTGCAATAGAAGCGTCAACATCCATCAGATACCTTGGGGTAACTATTGATCAGTACCTGTCCTTTGGTTCTATGGCAGACTCAGTTATTCAGAAGGCTAACGCCAGGTTAAGTTCCTTTACCGTAAGAAAGATTTCCTTACACAGCATTCCAAAAAACTGCTTGTCAATTCATTAATTCAGTGCCACTTTGACTATGCCTGCTGTGTCTGGTTATGGTTTAACTCCGGTCTTGCAAAATAAATTACAGACAACACAAAATAAAATGATGAGATTTGTTCTAAACCTTGATTACAGAGTTCATATTGGCCCTTCCCATTTTAAATTCCTTTATTGGCTACCAGTTTGTAAGAGAGTTGAACAAATTATGTTATGTCATGTTTTTAAGGTTAAAAACCAAATGGCCCCAAAGTACTTAAGTGATTGTTTTGTTTCTCAGAAATCTATGCATTCTTATTGCACCAGACTGAGTAAAAAGAGAGGGTATTGTCTTCCTAAGGTTAAAGGTTTTGGGTCAGTCTTTAAGTTTTATTGGTGCTAAACTCTGGAACAGTCTTCCAACTTGTATGATTGAAATTAACAAATTTCATCGTTTTAAGGTTGCCAACAAATTACTTTTAAGTAGTCCCTGTGATAATAAATCGCAATAATCCTGTATACTGTGATAATTTTTTAATGTAATCTTTTCTTAATATGCACATGATTATTTCTTAATGATGTGATACTGACTTTTTAATGAATTACATTACTTTACGTTTTAAATTGTGATAATTTTAAATGATATCTTTCATTAATGTGATTTTTCTTATAATAAGTAAATTTTTATTTTCTTTTATGAAATACCTCTCTTTGTCATGCCACCAAATGCTAAGGACCACAATGGAAACAAGAGCTTGCTCTTTTTTGTGTTATCCTTGGTTTTGGGAACATGTCATGGTTTACATAATATAGTATTTATTTATTTATTTGTAATTGTTTTAATCTATATTGTGTTTGTTTATCATGTAACATGTACCTTTTGCCAAAATAAATATATCTATCTATCTATCTATCTATAACAACAATCATGATTTACAGCTATTTATTTTCAATGGATAGATTTTTTCATGTATATATAAAAAATTGTACAATGAAAATAACATAGGAATGGAGCTAAAGTTCTTGCAAGAAAATTCTGTTTATGTAAAAGCCAATAATCAGCACTGGAAAATACAGAAACTGAACTCAGTTACATGTTATATATATATACACAAACTTATATCATGCTGTTATTTCATCACATAATTTTAAATGACATATCATTTTTACACGTTAATATGTTCACCATGTAAAAGATCCTGTAACACAATTTTTTACGGTTTTATATCAAAAATAGCATACTCAAATTAAGATTTATCATTATTGTAAGTTCAAAAAAGCCTTATTTATAAAGATATTACCGAATTTACATTTCATGTAAATAAAGGGAGGTAATTAGAAATTTATTTTCGATAAAGTTTAGCCTAAATTTAACAATAAGAAATTAATGCAAACATTTTAATAATTACATATAATTAATCATTTATGCGAATAAATGTTTGTAGAACATATTTAACATATTCTTGGATGTTTGGAAATTATTTTAGAAGAATAATCATAAACAGATTTAAAATTTCACTTAAGTGTTGTTTCATCCTTAATTACAACATACAGGATCTTTAACATTTTCATCTATCATATGTCAGAATGTGACAATATAGCAGAATAGACTGTCATGTTGTTTCTTCCTTCATTGTTTTCAGTGTAAGGTGCATGTGTGACAAGGGGCCTGAAAGGGAGGGGTGATATTTTTATAGTAAAATTCATATCAATAAGGTGATAAGTTTCATACACAGTTAATCATATGATAGAATAAAATATTTCAGTTCATTCAAACTTTAATAAAAAACCTTGTTCAGAAAGAAAAGTTATTTAGCGTTTGCTAGAGGTGAACTACATGTATAAATAGCTTTGAAACACATCCAGGGTCTGTACTCTCAGATGGATGAATCCTCATTAAGTTTTTTGCCTTAAGATGGGTGGGGTAAATAATAACTCTTTTAAAAACAGAATTCTCAGTAAAAATATTTATGTACATAAAATATGTAAGCATCCCGATAAAGCTTTTCTAATGATACAAATAAGTAACAGTACTTTTATAATCATCAAGTCGCAGTTATCTTTATTGTAATTGACAAGGTGAATTAAAAAATTCATAATTCATCTGACAGTCAAGTTGGTTTGAAGGTATCTTTTTCTTTCCTTAAGTACCCCATCACTTCAATTGGGTCAGTACATCCACAATGTTTCTTAACACTTTCACATCTGAAAGGTAAGGAATATTAGTTAATTAGTATGGACACGTATTGTACATGTATTTGTATAAAAAACTTTCAGCTTCAAATAGTTATAAACATAAAGACATGTAATTTGAAATAAAATGCTTATCATAAAATTATGATTATAGAGGAGTGGCCTTTTTTGTCTTCCTGTCTGTCAACATGGTCAATGGATTATGTCTTCAAGGATTACTTAAGATAAATATCTGTGTTTCTTTAGAAAATATTCTAAGTGATATATCTGCAGGTAGTTACATAACATATGTTTCTTAAGTGAATAAAATAAACTTATTATGTCAGGTTATTTCACATGAAATAACATATTGACACTGGGATCAATATTGATCAATCAAAATGTGTTCTAACAGAAGACCGGACTATTTCACTGGCTTGAATGAATAGAAAAGACAATGAAAAAATAAAAAAAAAGCAATTTTTGACTCGAAGGCCATAAACTTTATTTCTTTGTATAGAAACTTACTAGACCATGTAACATACTTAATAAGTAAACACAGGGCTTTTTAATGTCGAAGATTTTAAGAAGCCTTTTCTCTTTAATGTTTAAGTAGCAAATATTGAAATAGGTTTTTTTTTGTTATATGGGCATGATTGATAGAAATTTGCCCACTAGACAATCTACACACCTACAACCATGCTACATAACAAATACCTGACCACTGCTTTGTTAAATTACCAGTTTATGGAATAGATGTTTTTATTTTTTTCTGCTTTTTTTTGATAATTTAAACATTGGTAATTTGGTATTTAAACACGTTTTTTCATGCATTTAGATAAGGTTGTTTTTACAATGATGATTGTAAATAACAGTATAATTTTATTCTATAGAACTGGTAAAATAGTTACTTGAATTTCAACTTAGATATCAAAAATAGTTACTGTACATAGTACTAGAATGACTTAGTATTATTTGAAAAAAATGCCAGTGCTCCCTTTACATAGTTACTAAATCATTGTTATCATATACATGTTTTGTTCATATAGGACTGTAAATTATCTGACTTGCATACATAAGTATATATATAACTTATAATTGTATGAAAATCCAAATACCGGTATGTGGATATTCATTAAAGCAGCCCGCCTCCAGATTCATGCTAATTTTCATGAACATTTTGAAAGTGTATTAAAAAGTAGGATATTGTGAAATGAACAAAGAAAAATAATTTTCACATTGCAAACAGCACTTATAACCAAAATGAGGTCAAAATATGCAAAAATAGCCCTTACCGTATTAGTAACGCAGTAGAAATATAGTAAAAAATACAGCAAAATCAGTTATTTTTTGCAAATAACATGGAAATTATTACTTTTATCTATTTACTTTTCTTAAAATCTCAGAACTTTTTTTTTCAAGTTTGATTGTCTTAAAATAATTTGCTTCATCTGGAGGTGTGCAGCTTTAAATCCATTAATACATAATTGTTTGATCAAATGTTGGTAATCAATCATAACAAAATAAACTTAGTGTGAATAAAAAAACAACAGTCTTTATCCTTCTTAGCCCCATTCAGGCTTTCAGAGATGTGACAAGGCCATTCTAGAGGCATTCACTAATGTATCATATTAAAACATATTGTTAAAGTTGTACTGTATTTGAAAGACAATTTTGAAAGTTCTTTCCATAACAAGTGTCAATCTAAGTCTATGCATCAAACGTGACAAAAGGGTTGGTAAATTCTGACCTAAAGGCTTAAAGGCCATAATAATTTGTAGTGGCCCTCTTGACTATATGCCATGTAAGATATGATGGCCTGATATGTTGAAGAAGATACCAGAGAGAGATAAATATTAGTTGAGATGCTTGTTGAAAACCATTTAGATCTCACAGTGTAGGTCATGATTTACTATGTATAATATGTAGTGGCCCACTTGAATATGATACTATCTTAGATATATAATGGCTTGATATATTGAAAAATATGCCAGAGGTAGATAAATATGAGTTGAGATGCTGAAAGATATATAAAGCTAACAGTGGGTTCCCCACAGAACATTGTATTATTCATGTCTTAACAAAATAATCAAGTTACTGTATGTTGTACATTTCTTTCAGAAAAATACAATGTACCGTTTTAAATCCTTTAACTGAATAAAAACTTGCGTTCAATGACTTGTATCAGATAATATGCTCATTTTTTATTGTTCCTATTAAAGTGATAAAATTATGTTAATGTTAATTAACAAGTTTAAATGTCACAGTTTGGTAGTATTTGGTTTCAGAAAAATTATACTGTACTTATGACAAAGTGATACCTGGATACCTTTAAAATTATTTGAATAATGGGCAACAAAAAAGTTTTTTCACAACAATGGCAACACAACATCCATCATCATAGTTTGATTATTTTCTTCTTTTTTTTTTCTGGATGTTTGCTAAATATATTTGCATCATTAATAAAACATATCAGCCCAAAGTCTTGTACATGTATATTCATAGACAAAGATTTTTAACATAGACAAAGATTTTTCAATTATTTTCTAAATATCTATTTTAAGGTTCTAGTAAAAGTTAGTTACATATAATATTATGACAATTTTTAATTTCTTATAAGAAACATAATTATCTACTTACACAAGATAACATACATTAACATGTTACCATTTGCTTTGAAAGTGTTATGGTTTCCTAGACTTATTGGGTTTTGTCTAGGTCAGTGTTTAAGTTCTTCTGTCATTGTCTATAAATGAGTCGCTTCATAACAAAACCAACATAATGGGTTTGCGACCAGCATGGATCCAGACCTGCATGCGCATCCCCGCAGTCTGATCAGGATCCATGCTGTTCGCTATCAGTTTCTCTACTTGTTATAGGGTTTGTAAGCAAACAGCATGGATCCTGATCAGACTGCACGGATGCACAGGCTGGTCTGGATCCATGCTGGTCGCAAACCCATTATGTTGGTTTTGTCATGACGCGGCTCAAATTTATCAGAAGAGTATCAGTACATGTACTTACTGAACTCTCATAAAAGGATTAATTTTCTTCTCCTCATCAATTGTTGACGGTATAGTTGGTAGATTATTGTCTCTCAGATTCTGAATAAACAATATAATAAAGATCTGATACATCAAAAAACTAACAGTTTGATAAGCTTAACTGTAATCTGCATAATAAAAATATAAAAGTAATTGACCTTTACTTAAATATCTTTTTTTTTTTCAATGTTATAATAATTTCAACTTTTTTACATCTTATTATTATATACTTATAAATGAAATATTGTGAAACATTGATGAAATAAAATGTATATTTTCATTTTCTGTTTTTTCACTGTAAAAAATATATAGTAAACAGAAAACAGAGTTTTTTTTATAAATACAGGATTTATTTTTATCTTTTGGTATGAAAATTATCATATTTCAATCATGGCGGTAGCCACTAATGTAATATTTTTCATACCACCAAATGAAAATAAATCTTGTATTTATAGAAAGAATTTAAATATCCTCTATATAGGTTACTATATCTGTTTCTCAGGGACAAGTCCTACTGAAATTACAAAAACCTCTAATTTGACACTAGTACTAGTCAGCTCCAAGAAGCAGACTCAATAATGATTAAAACAGACTTAAGTTTTTAATCATTCTACATAATAGTTTTAAAGATACAACAAGAATGAGGTTTTTAAATATGACAAGTAAATAATAATGAAAGTTAACTGGCTTGGCCGAGTGGTTGACAGGTCAGACTAGTAATCTAAAGTTTGCTGACTGTGTGGATTCCAACCCTGTCAGGGGTAAACAATTATTTTCTTGAGCAAGAAACTCTGCTTTCATTGCTTAGTATTGGTTGGTTCCAGGAACGGATTCAAGACTGTTTCAATGAGCTTATAGCTTCCAACACAATCAAAGTAAAATAAATTTATATAAACTCAATATGACACAACAATTCATAGCAGTTTAAAACTAAAGCTGTTTGAGGAGATGCACGCTCAACTTTTCTCAAAGCTGTATAGTAAACTAGCACTTATATAGCACTTCCTTCGTTTGAAAGGGCATATATGAGTATAATGTTTAAATAACGGTTCAAAAATATGTTAACTGCTTATTACTGGAAGAATGTAGCAATGAACATGAAAATGTATGTCATAAAGGTAAAAAAATGTAAAATAAGTAGTACTTTGACTTCCATACAAAATCCCTATAACTATACTAACTGCCAAACAAGAGGGCCATGATGGCCCTAGATCGCTCACCTGACCCATCAAACTCATCCAAACAATTACCTAGACAAGCATTCTGACCAAGTCTCATGACAGGTGAGTCAAAAATGTGACCACTACAGTGTTAACAAGGATTATCCATATTTAAGTAGTGTGACCTAGTTTTTTACCCAGGTGACCCATATTCAAACTTGACCTAGAAATCATCAAAACAAACTTTCAGACCAATTTCCAGGATACTTGGATCAAAACAGTAGCAACTAGAGTGTTAACAAGATTTTTCTATTTTTAGCTCCGGTGACCTAGTTTCACATGCGATTTCGTCCGAGCAATTACCTAGACAAGCATCCTGACCAAGTTTGATGATAATTGAGTCGAAAATGTGACCACTAGAATGTTAACAAGGTTTTTCAATATTTGGGCGGTGTGACCTAGTTTTTCATCCAAGATGACCCATGTTCGAACTTGACTTAGAAATCATCAAAACAAACTTTCAGACCAATTTACAGGATATTTGGATCAAAACAGTAGCCACTAGAGTGTTAACAAGATTTTTCTATTTTTAGCTCCTGTGACCTAGTTTTTCATCCGAGATGACCAATGTTCAAACTCATCCAAGCTATCAACTAGACAAACATCCTGACCAAGTTTGATGATGATTGAGGCAAAATTGTGACCGCTAGAGTGTTAACAAGGTTTTTCTATTTTTAGCTCTTGTGACCTAGTTTTTCATCCGAGATGACAAATATTCAAACTCATCTGAGCTATCAAATAGATAAGCATCCTGACCAAGTTTGATGATGATTGAGGCAAAAATGTGACCGCTGGAGTGTTAACAAGGTTTTTCTATTTTTAGCTCCGGTGACCTAGTTTTTCATCTGAGATGACCCATGTTCGAACTCATGCAAGCTATCACCTAGACAAGCATCCTGACCAAGTTTGATGATGATTGAGGCAAAAATGTGACCGCTAGTGTGTTAACAAAGTTTTTCTATTTTTAGCTCTTGTGACCTAGTTTTTCATCCGAGATGACCCATGTTCGAACTCATCCAAGCTATCACCTAGACAAGCATCCTGACAAAGTTTGATGATGATTGATGCCAAAATGTGATCGCTTGAGTGTTAACAAGGTTTTTCTATTTTTAGCTCCGGTGACCTACTTTTTCATCCGAGATGACCCATGTTCGAACTCATCCGAGCTATCACCTAGACAAACATACTGACCAAGTTTGATGATTATTGAGGCAAAAATGTGACCTCTAGAGTGTTAACAAGGTTTTTCTATTTTTAGCTCTTGTGACCTAGTTTTTCATCCGAGATGACCCATGTTCGAACTCATCCGAGCTATCAACTAGATAAGCATCCTGACCAAGTTTGATGATGATTGAGGCAAAAATGCGACCGCTAGAGTGTTAACAACAAAATGTGAACGGACGGACGACGGACAATCGTCGATCCTAAGCTCGGGTGAGCTAAAAAGCAACAGAACCAAAGACGGTTCAGGTACATTTGAAAAAGGCCAATAAGTATCTTTTTGGAAATTATAAAAAGGCACCAACAAAAAGGTTTTTAGAAATAACATTAAAAGTATTTCTTTGACATAATGGGCCTTAAAAGAATTTTATCTAATATGTAATCTGGTCTCTCACCTGAGCTGATTTTATCTTATTCTGTATATCAACATTAGCTGGTTCAGTATGTATAGCAAATTTCAGGTTAGCAGTAGTGTATTCATGCCCACAAAACACTCGCTGAAATATTAAAAAAATATGCATTACAGCTAGATTATTCCTATTTGCTGAATTAAACAAAAAATCTAGTATATCTGCAATATACCTGTTAAGTCATATTTGTTGGAGTTTTTTTGTTGTTTTTTTTAGATCAAAGCAACACTGTGGTATAAATGTCATATGACAAGCAGACAACACTGCTGCTTTAATACTAAACTTTAGTACACGCATGTTTTCACACAATTCTGTACCTGGACATAAAAAAATGTTCTCGAGGGAATTCAAACCCACAGAAGCAATGACAAGCAATTCAAAGTGAGCTTTCTTAACCACTCAGCCAATGAAGTCCTCTAATGTCACAGAACCAGTGGTTCCTCTTGCATCATCTACTTGAACACTTGGAGCAAACAATATAAACCTAGCTAAATATCTATTCTTACAATTTTTATCTTACATCTTTAATTATACATCCTTAAAATAAAATAGTACACCTTACAGATACTGAAGTTGACTAACAGATACTGATGTTGACTAACAGATACTGAAGTTGACTAACAGATACTGAAGTTGACTAACAGATACTGATGTTGACTAACAGATACTGAAGTTGACTAACAGATACTGATGTTGACTCTGATGTTGACTAACAGATACTGAAGTTGACTAACAGATACTGAGGTTGACTAACAGATACTGAAGTTGACTAACAGTTACTGATGTTGACTAACAGATACTGATGTTGACTAACAGATACTGAAGTTGACTAACAGATACTGAAGTTGACTAACAGATACTGATGTTGACTAACAGATACTGAAGTTGTCTAACAGATACTGATGTTGACTAACAGATACTGAGGTTGACTAACAGATACTGATGTTGACTAACAGATACTGATGTTGACTAACAGATACTGAAGTTGACTAACAGATACTGAAGTTGACTAACAGATACTGATGTTGACTAACAGATACTGAGGTTGACTAACAGATACTGAGGTTGACTAACAGATACTGAGGTTGACTAACAGATACTGTGGTTGACTTAATAATTTCCCATAACTTCCCATCTTGGGAAATACTACAAATGTCAACCCTGTTTTCTGTCTATATTACAGAGAAAAATAAATTATGAAATAGTTTTTCGATGAGTCTACAACAATTTTGTAGATCTATAATAGACTTACAGTTTCACCAGGCAAGGAAGAAAGAATTTCAATCAGCGCTGAATACATCTGTGGAGGTGTTCCTTCAAAAAATCTTCCACAACCTCCGCTAAATAACGTATCACCTATCATAAAAATAACAATCATTAACATGTCATAAATACTCTTTACAAATAAACTGCTAACTATTGGTAAAAAATACCTAACCTTTAACAAAAATAGAAATGACGTACATCAGTATGTCAAACATTTCTATTCTTATTTTTTCTTGTAGCTTATCATGTAAAGATTAAAAATTTTCAGCTTAAGCAGGCATTTGGTCACTGTGACCTCCCTGCATTACTTCAACATAAATGCTCACTACCTGAGTAGGGCCATTAGCCTTAAATTAATTAAATACCTAGCTTCCTTACATGCAAGTATTTAAATTTCATGATAGGATAATATCTCAACTTGTAAGTCAACTAACAAATGGAGACCCAAATGTGAAACGCTAATTTGATGTATAGAACATGTATATAATAAAACTGGGTGTTATAAATGTGTGTATTCAGAATAAACACTTTATGTAATATTCAATATAAACAGTTTATGCATTATTCATTAAAAACACTTAATATGATATTCAATATAAACATTTATTCCTGTGTAGATATTACCCACATTCAATCAAAAGTAACGTTTAGTGTTTCTTTCTGGTAAAAATGATCAAGAAGAAAAATTTCAACCTTTGTTGATAAATTGTGCATTTTACTATTTATTGTTTGTTTTGATTATTAATGTTGCACCAACAAAGTATAGGTCATACGGCAACTTTCCAGATTTACTGGTGTAGGAAGATGTCAGTCCATGCATTATTTCAAGCACAATTGGCAGCCGAGTAGGACCCCAAAAGCTAACTAGATAGCTTCCTCACATAAAAAAATCCAAAGTCCATGTCCGGATTCAATTCCACAGCAGTGAGGGGCAAGTGGTTTTGAGTAATTGATTATAAAATGTAAATTCACACTTGCAAAAATGTTGTTACAAAACAAGTTTTTTTATAATATTTTATCGTACAATAACCTGGTTTGGTGGTAAATTTACCTGTGAAGACAGCTGGGTCTGCTTTATTTCCGGTAACATAGTAACAGATATGCCCCGCTGTATGGCACGGTGTAAACAAACATTTTATGTTCAAGTTCCCCAGCTGACAATGAAAAATAATAATATAATTATATATAGGTATAGAGTGTACATTGTATATTGTTTGTGTATCATAAAAAATTCAACATAACAAAATAAATCAACTCATTCATATTTACAACATAAACAAGTTGATATTGTCTCAGTGCAGCAATGATAACACTAACAGACTGCCTGCTCATATTGCAGCTAGATTTCTCTCCTATTGATTTAATGTTACACTGAAAACTATATGGGGCAACCAGGGCCGAGTGGTTAAGGTCGTTGACTTCAAATCACTTGCCCCTCACCGCTGTGGGTTCGAATCCCGAATGGATTATTTCATGTGAGGAAACTACCCAGCTAGCTTATGAAACTTTGGTGGTTCTACTCCAATGCCCATTTGTGGATGAAATAACACATAGAGGGACACCTGAGGTCTTCCTCTACCAGTTAAACTGAAAAGTCGACATATGACCTATACTGTGTTGGTGCGACTTAAAACCCAATCAAACAAAACTGAAAACTATAACATAGTTACAAAGCAACTTTCACTACACCAAAATCTCATCTCTCAGTTTCCGACAAGGGCTGGCATAATTGTAGAACTACTAACCTTCTGTATATAACTTACAGGATAGGAATACATGAAATTTATAGAAATGTCAATAAAAAATCTCATCAGTTGTTACAGTATTACACTTATTACAGTATCACAAATAGGAAGGTAAAATTAGTGGATGATTCAGGCCCTGGGCTGGAATGCCTTTATGACAGTTTTATGCTATATTGGCAGTAGTGTACTCTCTCATCAAAACATTAAATTGATATAATCCTGTTGTCTCTTTAAATAAAGTTGTTATTATTATTTTATTATAACTAAAATGTAATACTGTTATTATAAATGTGTTACTTCCAATGTTCAAACAACTTTTCAAAAAAAACAATTTATACCTTAAATTCTGTGTTATGGGAAACTTTATCAGTTAATGCTCCGATCCTGTCATCACCTCCGTACACTGGTATTTTACCAGTTTGAGCAATGAGTTTTTCATTACCACCAGCGTGATCCCAGTGATGGTGGGTTGTCAGTACACATGTTAATTTTACATTCTCTTCTTTTACTGCTTTCAGAATCTGAAATAAACATTAGAGCATCACATGATGTGTTAAATGCCCATCTCTTAAAAATTCTATGTTAGAATAGCTCAAAATATATTGCTTTCAGAATTATGCCCCTAGAGTGTAATAACTGCACCTTGTCATGATAAGCAAGGATTTCCAGTTTCATCTTGATGAGTTTTAAAATGTTTGAATAATGGGCTACATTAAAGTTTTTGCACTACACCAATGACAACAACAATGACGGCAACGCCACAGCAATCAAACTAGCTTGACTTTTTTTTTCAAAACTGACAAGGTAAAAATAACAAGAGCTGTCCGTAAGACAGCGCGCTCGACTTTTTTAGTGCTTGCCTATAATACAAAACATTGACAGTTAAGGGCCATAATTCAAATAAAATCTTTGACAGAATTACCTTCTCCTGGACATGTTTGGGAATCATGATTGTAAACAAGTATTCCAACTTTCAAATTAATATCTCAAACAGTTCAGTCAAAAAGTGGACTGGTACTAAAAACTTAACCAAGATTCTAAGTCGATAAAAGGCCTTAATTTTTAAAACAAATCCTTGACAGAGTTACCTTCTCTTGCGTACAGATGGGGGTAATGATGTGAAATAGCATTAAAAGTTTCAAAGCAATATCTCAAAGGGTTAAGGCAATAAGTGGATTTTACCCATATTCAATGTATTTTCTAAGTCAAAAAGGGGCATAATTCTGTCAAAAACCTTGACAGAGTTATGTCCTCTTGTCTGTTGATGAAGGTCGTGATGGTAAACAAGTATGGTCAGTTTCAAAGCAATACCTCCAATGGTTTTGAAATAAAGTGAGGTGGTACAAAAAACTTAACCAAGCTCAATACACTTTCTAAGTCAAAAAAGGGCCATAATTCTGTCAAAAACCTTGACAGAGTTATGTACTCTTGTCTGTAGATGGAGGTTATGATGGTGAACAAGTATGGTAAGTTTCAAAGCCATACTTGTAATACTTCTGAAATAAAGTGGGGTGGTACGAAAAACTTAACCAAGGTGTGACGCCAACGCTAACGCTAACGCCGACGCCGACGCCGACGCCGGGGCGAGTAGGATTGCTCCCCTTTTCATAGAAAAGTCGAGCTAAAAATGCTTAAAAATTTCACTCTTACATGTATATGTTATGTCACATCACTTATGTTAAATTACATGCATAATGTTACTTTTAAGGTTTTAGTCATTTAATGCATAAAATATTTAGCTCAGATTAATTTAATTTCATTTATCTGTTATCAGAAAGGAATTATCAAGTTTTAAGTTTACTGTAACCTAATTCGCGGTCATCGGCCCATATACACAATATAATATCAAAAACATGGACATCTGGTTGTGTCACAAAGAATAATACACAATACAATATCAAAAATATGTACATATGGTTGCTATGTACACATAGCTGATAATGTACAACATGTTAAGTCAAACTCAGAGAATGAAATACAACACAATAAACCTATGAATGCATCAAAAACAAGCTTTAGTTTACATTTACGTATTTTTCTGGAAAAAATCTTTTATCAACTTTTATCAATATTTATCATAAGTTTGGTTACATACAATGCTAAACTTTTTACTTAAAGATGATGATGGATTTTCATTAAGTATGAGAACTGACTTGTTCTTCATGTCTTCCCTTATACATGTACCAATTAAACAGATATTGTTGTCTTATACTATCAAATTTGGGGTAAATAAAAAAGGATGATATTCATTTTCAATGACTAAATGGTTACTATTAATAAAGTAGTGGAGACTTATTTTATCTGATTCTCTCAATACTAGTGTCATCCAATTTCTATGTTTAACCTACAGTTTGAGCATCTGAAACCCGCTAGAAATGGCGAATCCATAGATAAAATTAATATTGTTCAACATTGAGTAAAGATTTATATGTAGTGTATGTGTCACATCTTGTAGAGCAATTCTGTACCAAACATTGTTTAAAAGAATATATAAACATATTAAAGTCTCCTGTATTTTGGCATATCCAAACATAACCATACTTAGTATTACAAATTACTATTATTCATCCTGGCTTTTAACTGTAATTGAAGATTATGTGTGTGTGGTATCAACCCTACAAGCAACATTGTCTGTAAAAAGTAAATATGATTATCTGGTGTATCAGTCATCATAAATATATGGTTACACATTTCTCTTAACTGGGGTATATAATAAGTTCATTAATGTATAAGTTAAACCACAGATTTATATAAATCCATAAATCCGTGGTTAAACATACTGGGTAAATTCAAATATCCTTATCTTGCGCCAATGTTATAAAATATATACCTCAGCGCACCAGAGATACAATCACATGATATCTACAAAGTCTTTCTTGTCTTTCGAAAAATTTCGAATTCTTCTAACTTCAATAAACACAGTAAAACCAGCCAATAAATGCCAATACAAAGAAATTGGCAAACACATGGTCTTTGAAGCAAGTAAACCATAAAAACACTTTTATTATCTTAAAACTGAAGGCCACATAAAATTTAAATCTTTAGACTTTAATCCTGAAAAGAGAGAGAACCTTTTCTGGTTCCACAGGGTCCACTACTGCACACTGTTTTGTTTCATCATCAATCAGTAGATACATGTAATTATCTTCAAGAGCTGGTTCCAATCGTATCCTCATCTTGTCAAGCCAGGTCGTAGTACTCCGACAGTGACTTCTGCTCACTAGAAAAGCAAGATAAACATTTTTCATATTTTATGTGAGAGTTAATGCGTTGACATTATAATATAAAATAATCATTTGCTGCCTGCTTATTATAGCGATCTCGAAGAGCATCATGGTAACACGAGTACCTGCTAGATAAGTGATGGTTTTTAAAACCTTCGCCGGAAGTACTGCAAAATTATGGGTTTATTGATCAATTGCAACTTTACGAGTTACAAGATAACAAAAAAGCCGAGGAATTCTGATTGAAAAATGAATGTGTAGACTGGTCTCCTGCGCACTTCTATTGCAATCATAATAGGGCAGGGAATAGGGGTGTGCATCATCAGATAAGTGCTGATTCGATCCAATCCGCGATTCAGCAGTTATGATCGATTCACAAAATGAACCACAAATCTTTTGGTATCAAGGCATCTGTTAAAACATGAACATTAGTTCTGAAAACATGTTAAACATGATAAACATTAAACATATATGCAATTGTTCTCATTTTCAATTGAAATCTTAAGTATTTCCAAACATTGGAAGTAATTGTTGCTGGTTGAATTTTATATTGGTGTGACCCTTTTTTCAGCCATTGTTGCAGACAGGATGTTTGACGTCACATTGACGTAATTATAAACTCGAGTTTCGTAAGTTTTGGATTATCAAAAATAAAACTGATCAATACAGTCATGTCACGACGTTATTATAAATCTATATACAGTGACTTAAAATATTTATTTATTATCATGTAAAAACATAGTGCTCATCATAAAGTGATTCCTTTTTGGAAACTTCCTAGCTCTGACAGCCTCATGGTACTTGTTTTTTCACTTGCTGTCTTTAATTAGCAAATTGTATTAACCCTTTCCCCCATGAGCATATTTTGAAAAATGGCCATTTTCACTGAAACTTGCCTCCTCTTACAAGTTCAAACTGCTATGAAACTATGAAAAATGCTTCAATACTAATCAAACTTGGCACAAATGTTGACTGGACCATTGCCTTTGTAACAACATGCTCAGTCTTAAATTTCCTGTTACCATGGCAATGAGGGGACATCTCAAAATTGCCAAAAATCACTTTTTTGCCTCGATTTTTTCCATCAAAATTTATTTCAAAGTGCTGCAACTTCTCAAGGGATTGAGATCATAGAGTCAAAGGCTTTTCATCGTTGGTTACACGTTACCTTATGATCGACCTGGGGTCATTTTAAGCCTCTCACAAGTCCCCGTGCATAGGCTTTGCCTAATTCATACATGTGACAAATGAAAAGGGCCAAATCTGGATTTTCAGCTGGATTTTGAGGCTCAAAACTGGATTTTTTCATCGACTCGAATTTCAATGCGTGTTTGGCACATTTGGTTCAAAGAATCTATATTACTCTCAAAATCATTAGATGATTATACTTTTTATGATTTTTTTGTTGATCAATATTAATTTATTTCACCAAAAAATAAATAAATAGATAAATAAGTGTAGTCATACAGGCTATTTCTAAAACAGTCACATTTTCACATTTCATTATTTTCAGTTTGAAAAATTATATCTGTCTTTTCAGTCATTCAATAATTGGCTACAAGCTATTTGAAAACGTGCAACAACTATTCATGAACATAAGACTCTGACAGTTAAATTACGTAACATAAGTAGAAGACTCAAAATAAATGCAAGAATCGTTCCGTTAATTAAATCCACATTTTTGCCTCGGTGATTGTGTAATTCCTAAACAAAACAAAAAAATTACCCACTCACTAAAAATAGGTTAATTAGACATCTCGAACAGGTTTTTGAATGATCCACTATAAATGATTCTGTTCACCTTTTATCTTTATCAGTGCGGCACTAATCAAAGAAAATCAAAGGTTGGGTAGTTTTGATGACGTAGCGTGTAATACCTACTGCCAAATTACAAAAGAGGTCAATTGACTGACACACGACACGTGATAAGTTAAATATGTGAGAATTACTTTGTGTATTGGAACTGTTTATTACGTCACCTTGCTGTCAATTAGCGACTCAACATTTAATCCTCTATAAATTAGGATATGGACAGATAACAATCAATGCCCGGAGGCACGGTTTACATTTTAGATATAGGTGCTGTGTCTGATTTTTTTTATGTTGATTTTATTTTTAAATATCGGGAATTCAAGCTGTTATATCGGGAATCGGGATCAGTGTCGAAATATCGGGATTTTTTTTAAATCCCGCCGGGATGTCACATGTATGCTAATTTCATATTAGATTGATCTAGAGTGGGTGGACCAACGCTCGGCGTAAAAATATTATATTTGATATGGCAAATTCAAATCAACGTCAACAAACCTCAATGTTATATGTCCATTTTCAAGACTGATGATATTGTTTTAAATAGCCATTGTGTAAAATTTGCTTATCACATAATGATGTGCATGGCTGGAGCTATAGATAGTCCGGATAAACAAGAGTGGTTTGCCTGAAATTGTACCATAGCTCGGCGTACAATACTACATTATGCAGGATTGTTTTTCGAATAAAATCTCTTTTTATCTTATAAAGAAAACATATTGAATAAATTGTAACAACCAAATTAGGTTCATACATTTACAAGTACCCAACTTTTAGTTTAAATGTTACAGTCCCAGAACTCAAGTGTTAAAAGATTTTAATAATTTATATGTTGGGGATTACATACGGTTGTTCGTCTGCTATAAGCATTGTCACGTGACTTTACCAGCAGTGAACCACACCAGGATAAAATGGTGAAAGATGTAAATAAAAGCACCAGTGACCTAAATCGGAGATAACTCGAGACATTTCCAGATATTCTAAAAAAAAATTTTTTTACGCCGAGCATTGGTATGCGCCGAGCATTGGTCCAACCACTCTAAATGGAAAATTGAAATACAAGCATGTATTCAGATATTTGCATTGTAAGATTCAATTACCAATCAATTTTATCTATGATGATTGGATAAAATAAAAAGGAGTACCTTACCACTGGAACTATCACAATAAATATGTAAATAACAAGTAGATAGAACATAATCTAGAACAATTTGACCAGCAGACAGAACAAGATCTAGAACACATGTATAACCTAGGACTAAAGATACGGGTAGAAACTTACCTCCTTCACTCACTAAGAACATACTTCAAATCGTTTTATCTTCTATGACATACTCATTTTAAATATCAGTTATGCAAAAACTATAATGGAATGCATATTTATCGTATCACTGCAACAAAAAAGTCATTACTTACGTATGTTTCCGCCGAAGAGTACCCGAAATGCTGAAACCGATTTACGGAACAACTGCATCAGTAACAATTAGCACTGACACCGCTTGCAAATGTCGTAAAAGTAAACATATGTTAAATATTTTCCGAATGAAAAATGATAACGTTCATATTAATTTGAGCAATGCTTTGTCTTCTATTGTATCATTGTAGGAACTCTTGATTTCATGTTTTGTTTTACAATAGTCGTAAAATTTGCTACTTGTCAAAACTTTGTAGAACTTTCTTCCATAGCTTTTGACTTAATTCTTACATGTCCATGGTAAATAACTTTATGTTTTCACATTGAATGAAATGTTTTTGAGAAGTTAATGGATTCTTATATGTTTTTGTGATAAAATATGTTAGGAATCGCCTATTCTATAGTGTGGTTACTGGTTTTCGCGATATCAATAATAATTGAATTTTTAGTTTCTGCTGTTGAATCTTGCAAGATAAAGTAAATGACTTACCTACTTTGATAAAATCAAGATATCAGATCCGGATACACTAATATGTCTTGATAATGGACGGATTAGTTTCACCTATTCAGTGTTGTGTACAGCACCAATGGCAGCTTGTAGAGGAATCACACAGAGCTCTGCAAAGTTTCACTTTGGCTTTGGGCCCTTTTCTGTCATCAGGTCATGGGTCACATCCAATCAAAGATTATGAAACATATACTCACATACTCTACTATCTCGTACCAAGGTCTTTTAGTACTACACTCTGGTCCTATTTGAAGGTGTTACTTCGTCTACTCTGACAAATTAGCAGGCTTATATTTCTGATGACCTTCCTTGTTCTAATCAGTACCGGTTTCGCAACTACTTGCTTTATCAAATAGCACTTTAGTTATGATACTCCCTCTGTGTCTGTCATTAAGCAGCCTATACTACCAATAAACAGTTTTAGGATCATATGTCCTATACCAACAAAACATTTTAATTTAAGATATTTCCACGCCTCTAGTCTAGTCATTGATCCCAAAGTAAAGCACCTCTGGCTTAATCAGACTTGCCCATTGAGAGCGGCAGTTTCCTTTTAATGTACAACCTCTGCGCATGGCCGAGTGGTTAACATGTTGAACTTGTAATCTAGTGGTTCAAACCCTGTCAGGGGCAAGTCATTGTTTCATTGAGCAAGAAACTTTACACACATTGCTCAGTACTCATTGGTTCTTTGAACGGATTCGAAAGGGTGTCTATAAGCTTCCTACATAATTGGCTTCCTACATAATTGAACTAAAATGAATGCTGTATAAACCCACCTCTGCATAATTACCAGTGACAATTGGATAATTTCCCTCCAAGATGTCACTCTGGTCTCGGCAACTTGGGACGTGACCCAACGATCATATCTGGAGTACAACTCATACATTTTAGAGGATACACATACTGAGCATCACTCACCCCAATGACTTTCTCCTTATAGTCATTTCACTGGCAACTCATGAGGGTGTATCCTAAATAAATGTTTTGGAACATCTTCAGCCACTGCTATCATAATATCTCCTGGCATCCAGGATATAAAACAAGAAGTTTAAATTCATGTACTCTTTCCATGAGGGATCCTGCCTGGAACATGTACTCTGTCAGCTGGCTTGTATAGGAAAATACATACAAGTCTTATTTGTGAAACAAGAATACTCAGAGCTTAGAAGTTAGTTGTGTGAAGTGACAGTGTCAAGAGTTTAGATAATTTTCATGAATCATTTGATAGCAAACATCTAGAAATAATATATAGAAATATATGATGCTTTTAAAAAATGACAATCCCAATGTCCTTATTACTGACATTTTGACTTTTGTATTGATGTATCTTAGGTGAGCAATTGAGGGCCATCATGGCCCTCTTTTTGTACAAAATGACTGAGAGACTGAAAACCTTTGCCACACTTTTCATTAAAATTGGACAAAAAAAGTTTTTTCCTCAGTGGAGCTCCTTTAATAGAGTTTTACTTTTGTTTTATTTATGTACAAAATATCAAGGGATATCATTACTGTTTTCCCATTTGTATCTATAGATACAATTTTTTTTACAGTTTATTGATTTACTTTGGCCTGATCTGCAGCCCTGCATAGTAGTAAAACATAAATTATTCTTACAGCTTTGTTTTTAGTTTAAGAGAAAATGACTGTCACTGTTACATTTGTTTTTACAGGGAAATGATTTATAAGTAAGCATGATATACTTTGCTATAGTAAGTCGTAGCACTGATGGACTGGCACTGGCTGCAAACTCTGATAGTCCACAGATGTCAGCCCATCCAGGCCTGGAAGATGCATACAGAAAGATGAAACTGTTGTCTCGTATATCGGCACGATTTGAAGATAGATGTTCTCTGCCTTGTAATTCATATGTTATTCAGTAAGACATTTCTTATCATTTTGTAAGTTACTGCAAATAAATAAAATTATTAGCAAATATATACATTGTGTATACATGAATATTTTCATAAATGATTTGATAAAATTCTATGAAAATAATACACGATGTAAATAGATTTATGCATTATGGTGTTTGAGAAAGAAGATATTTAAAATTTGTTATTATATTCAAAATTTTCTGTTAGGTTAAAAAAAAATAATGATACAATAAATGTTTTTACTGTAACTAATCATATTAAACACACAAAGGATATTGAATGAATCTAGATTGAATACTAAATTTATTGAACAAGTTAAATAAAATCATATGCGAGTCTTTGGCAAGCATAATATTGTTTGTTGTTTTTTTTTCAACCAGTTCATTAAATTTAGTATTGAGTCTACACAATTTATAACATATCTAAAATATGAATGTTTTTACAGCTAAAGGAGTCATTTTTCATTTACACGTTTATATTGTTACTCTAAAATTAATGGTCTTTAATTAAGGCTTAATGTTTGTAGTGCAAATGATGTCACATTAAAGTGTTTATTACACTAAATGAGTGTTATTACACTAGTGTAATATCGTTCTCATTAAATGGGTTTCTAACAATCTTGTGCAGTTGTAT